>NC_028643.1:38825173-38825571 GCF_001406875.1 Solanum pennellii | reverse complement strand
GGGCTCGTTTGACCTTCAAAATGGGTCGGACGGGCCATGAGGGCCAACAGGATGCAAAGACAAGGTCTTGACGGACGTCCACAAAAACAATTGTCCTTTTTGACGTAGAAATCCGGATCACCCAAAAAATGGTTTGCTATAGGACACGAAAGTCGTCGAAATGAGGGGTATGCTCTCTCCGGGGCTATTTTGACCTTCAAAATGGGTCGGATGGGCCATGAGGGACAACCGGATGCATAGACAAGGTCTTGACGGACGTCCACAAAAAAATTTGGCATTTTTGATGTCGGAATCCGAATCAACCAAAAAATGGTTTGCTATAGCACACGAAAGTCGTCGAAATGAGGGGTATGCTCGCTCCAGGGCTCGTTTGACCCTCAAAATGGGTCGGACGGGCC
>NC_028643.1:38823879-38824927 GCF_001406875.1 Solanum pennellii | reverse complement strand
GAATCCAGATCACCCAAAAAATGGTTTGCTAAAGCACATGAAAGTCGTCGAAATGAGGGGTATGGTCGCTCCGGGGAACGTTTGACCTTCAAAATCGGTCGGACGGGCCGTGAGGGCCAACGGATGCATACACAAGGTCTTGACGGACGTCCACAAAAACATTTGGCATTTTTGACGTCGGAATCCAGATCACTCAAAAAATGGTTTGCTAAAGCACACGAAAGTCATCGAAATGAGGGGTATGCTCGCTTCTGGGGCTCGTTTGACCTTCAAAATGGGTCGGACGGGCCGTGAGGGCCAACCGGATGCATAGACAAGGTCTTGACGGACGTCCACAAAAAAATTTGGCATTTTTGACGTCGGAATCCGGATCACCCAAAAAATGGTTTGCTATAGCACATGAAAATCGTCGAAATGAGGGGTATGCTCGCTCCCGGGCTCGTTTGACCTTCAAAATGGGTCGGACGGGACGTGAGGGCCAACCGGATGCATAGTCAAGGTCTTGACGGATGTCCACAAAAAAATTTGGCATTTTTGACGTTGGAATCTGGATCACCCAAAAAATGGTTTGCTATAGCACACGAAAATCGTCGAAATGAGGGGTATACTCTCTCCGGGGCTTNGTCGAAATGAGGGGTATGGTCGCTTCGGGGCTCGTTTGACCTTCCAAATGGGTCGGACAAGCCGTGATGGCCAACCGTATGCATAGACAAGGTCTTGACGGACGTCCACGAAAAAATTTGGCATTTTTGACGTCGGAATCCGAATCACCCAAAAAATGGTTTGCTATAGCTCACGAAAATCGTCGAAATGAGGGGTTACTTGCTCCAGGGCTCGTTTGACCTTTAAAATGGGTCGGACGGGACGTAAAGGAAAACCGGATGCATAGACAAGGTCTTGACTGACGTCCACAAAAAAATTTGGCATTTTTGACATTGGAATCCGAATCACCCAAAAAATGGTTTGCTATAGCACACGAAAATCGTCGAAATGAGGGGTATGCTCGCTTCGGGCTCGTTTGACCTTCCAAATGGGTCGGATGGGCAGT
>NC_028643.1:38818439-38823561 GCF_001406875.1 Solanum pennellii | reverse complement strand
TTTGACCTTCAAAATGGGTCGGACGGGCCGTGAGGTCCAACCGGATGCATAGACAAGGTCTTGATGGATGTCCACAAAAAAATTTGGCATTTTTGAAGTCGGAATCCGGATCACCCAAAAAAAGGTTTGCTATAGCACACAAAAATCGGCGAAATGAGGGGTATGCTCTCTCCAGGGCTCGTTTGACCTTCAAAATGGGTCGGATGGGCCGTGAGGGACAACCGAATGCATAGACAAGGTCTTGACAGACGTCCACAAAAAAAATTGGCATTTTTGACGTCGGAATCCGAATCACCCAAAAAATGGTTTGCTATAGCACAGGAAAATCGTCGAAATGAGGGGTATGCTCGCTCTAGGGCTCGTTTGACCCTCAAAATGGGTCGGAAGGGCCGTGAGGGCCAACCGGATGCATAGACAAGGTCTTGACGGACGTCCACAAAAAAATTTGGCATTTTTGAAGTCGGAATCCAGATCACCCAAAAAAAGGTTTGCTATAGCACACAAAAATCGGCGAAATGAGGGGTATGCTCTCTCCAGGGCTCGTTTGACCTTCAAAATGGGTCGGACGGGCCGTGAGGGCCAACCGGATGCATAGACAAGGTCTTGACGGACGTCCACAAAAAAATTTGGCATTTTTGAAGTCGGAATCCAGATCACCCAAAAAAAGGTTTGCTATAGCACACAAAAATCGGCGAAATGAGGGGTATGCTCTCTCCAGGGCTCGTTTGACCTTCAAAATGGGTCGGACGGGCCGTGAGGGCCAACCGGATGCATAGACAAGGTCTTGACGGACGTCCACAAAAAAATTTGGCATTTTTGAAGTCGGAATCCAGATCACCCAAAAAAAGGTTTGCTATAGCACACAAAAATCGGCGAAATGAGGGGTATGCTCTCTCCAGGGCTCGTTTGACCTTCAAAATGGGTCGGACGGGCCGTGAGGGCCAACCGGATGCATAGACAAGGTCTTGACGGACGTCCACAAAAAAATTTGGCATTTTTGAAGTCGGAATCCAGATCACCCAAAAAAAGGTTTGCTATAGCACACAAAAATCGGCGAAATGAGGGGTATGCTCTCTCCAGGGCTCGTTTGACCTTCAAAATGGGTCGGACGGGCCGTGAGGGCCAACCGGATGCATAGACAAGGTCTTGACGGACGTCCACAAAAAAATTTGGCATTTTTGAAGTCGGAATCCAGATCACCCAAAAAAAGGTTTGCTATAGCACACAAAAATCGGCGAAATGAGGGGTATGCTCTCTCCAGGGCTCGTTTGACCTTCAAAATGGGTCGGACGGGCCGTGAGGGCCAACCGGATGCATAGACAAGGTCTTGACGGACGTCCACAAAAAAATTTGGCATTTTTGAAGTCGGAATCCAGATCACCCAAAAAAAGGTTTGCTATAGCACACAAAAATCGGCGAAATGAGGGGTATGCTCTCTCCAGGGCTCGTTTGACCTTCAAAATGGGTCGGACGGGCCGTGAGGGCCAACCGGATGCATAGACAAGGTCTTGACGGACGTCCACAAAAAAATTTGGCATTTTTGAAGTCGGAATCCAGATCACCCAAAAAAAGGTTTGCTATAGCACACAAAAATCGGCGAAATGAGGGGTATGCTCTCTCCAGGGCTCGTTTGACCTTCAAAATGGGTCGGACGGGCCGTGAGGGCCAACCGGATGCATAGACAAGGTCTTGACGGACGTCCACAAAAAAATTTGGCATTTTTGAAGTCGGAATCCAGATCACCCAAAAAAAGGTTTGCTATAGCACACAAAAATCGGCGAAATGAGGGGTATGCTCTCTCCAGGGCTCGTTTGACCTTCAAAATGGGTCGGACGGGCCGTGAGGGCCAACCGGATGCATAGACAAGGTCTTGACGGACGTCCACAAAAAAATTTGGCATTTTTGAAGTCGGAATCCAGATCACCCAAAAAAAGGTTTGCTATAGCACACAAAAATCGGCGAAATGAGGGGTATGCTCTCTCCAGGGCTCGTTTGACCTTCAAAATGGGTCGGACGGGCCGTGAGGGCCAACCGGATGCATAGACAAGGTCTTGACGGACGTCCACAAAAAAATTTGGCATTTTTGAAGTCGGAATCCAGATCACCCAAAAAAAGGTTTGCTATAGCACACAAAAATCGGCGAAATGAGGGGTATGCTCTCTCCAGGGCTCGTTTGACCTTCAAAATGGGTCGGATGGGCCGTGAGGGCCAACCGAATGCATAGACAAGGTCTTGACAGACGTCCACAAAAAAAATTGGCATTTTTGGCGTCGGAATCCGAATCACCCAAAAAATGGTTTGCTATAGCACAGGAAAATCGTCGAAATGAGGGGTATGCTCGCTCTAGGGCTCGTTTGACCCTCAAAATGGGTCGGAAGGGCCGTGAGGGCCAACCGGATGCATAGACAAGGTCTTGACGGACGTCCACAAAAAAATTTGTCATTTTTTACGTCGGAATCCAGATCACCCAAAAAATGGATTGCTAGAGCACACGAAAGTCGTCGAAATGAGGGGTGTGCTCGCTCTGGGGCNTTCAAAATGGGTCGGAAGGGCCGTGAGGGCCAACCGGATGCATAGACAAGGTCTTGACGGACGTCAACAAAAAAATTTGGCATTTTTGACATCGGAATCCGGATCACTTAAAAAATGGTTTGCTAAAGCACATGAAAATCATCGAAATGAGGGGTATGCTCGCTCCGGGGCTCGTTTGACCTTCAAAATGGGTCGGACGGGCCGTGAGGGCCAACCGGATGCATAGACAAGGTCTTGACAGACGTCCACAAAAAAAATTGGCATTTTTGACGTTGAAATCTGGAACACCCAAAAAATGGTTTGCTATAGCACACGAAAATCGTCGAAATGAGAGGTATGCTCGCTTCGGGGCTCATATGACCTTCAAAATGGGTCGGACGGGCCGTGAGGGCCAACCGGATGCATAGACAAGGTCTTGACAGACGTCCACAAAAAAAATTGGCATTTTTGACGTTGAAATCTGGAACACCCAAAAAATGGTTTGCTATAGCACACGAAAATCGTCGAAATGAGAGGTATGCTCGCTTCGGGGCTCATATGACCTTCAAAATGGGTCGGACGGGCCGTGAGGGCCAACCGGATGCATAGACAAGGTCTTGACAGACGTCCACAAAAAAAATTGGCATTTTTGACGTTGAAATCTGGAACACCCAAAAAATGGTTTGCTATAGCACACGAAAATCGTCGAAATGAGAGGTATGCTCGCTTCGGGGCTCATATGACCTTCAAAATGGGTCGGACGGGCCGTGAGGGCCAACCGGATGCATAGACAAGGTCTTGACAGACGTCCACAAAAAAAATTGGCATTTTTGACGTTGAAATCTGGAACACCCAAAAAATGGTTTGCTATAGCACACGAAAATCGTCGAAATGAGAGGTATGCTCGCTTCGGGGCTCATATGACCTTCAAAATGGGTCGGACGGGCCGTGAGGGCCAACCGGATGCATAGACAAGGTCTTGACAGACGTCCACAAAAAAAATTGGCATTTTTGACGTTGAAATCTGGAACACCCAAAAAATGGTTTGCTATAGCACACGAAAATCGTCGAAATGAGAGGTATGCTCGCTTCGGGGCTCATATGACCTTCAAAATGGGTCGGACGGGCCGTGAGGGCCAACCGGATGCATAGACAAGGTCTTGACAGACGTCCACAAAAAAAATTGGCATTTTTGACGTTGAAATCTGGAACACCCAAAAAATGGTTTGCTATAGCACACGAAAATCGTCGAAATGAGAGGTATGCTCGCTTCGGGGCTCATATGACCTTCAAAATGGGTCGGACGGGCCGTGAGGGCCAACCGGATGCATAGACAAGGTCTTGACAGACGTCCACAAAAAAAATTGGCATTTTTGACGTTGAAATCTGGAACACCCAAAAAATGGTTTGCTATAGCACACGAAAATCGTCGAAATGAGAGGTATGCTCGCTTCGGGGCTCATATGACCTTCAAAATGGGTCGGACGGGCCGTGAGGGCCAACCGGATGCATAGACAAGGTCTTGACAGACGTCCACAAAAAAAATTGGCATTTTTGACGTTGAAATCTGGAACACCCAAAAAATGGTTTGCTATAGCACACGAAAATCGTCGAAATGAGAGGTATGCTCGCTTCGGGGCTCATATGACCTTCAAAATGGGTCGGACGGGCCGTGAGGGCCAACCGGATGCATAGACAAGGTCTTGACAGACGTCCACAAAAAAAATTGGCATTTTTGACGTTGAAATCTGGAACACCCAAAAAATGGTTTGCTATAGCACACGAAAATCGTCGAAATGAGAGGTATGCTCGCTTCGGGGCTCATATGACCTTCAAAATGGGTCGGACGGGCCGTGAGGGCCAACCGGATGCATAGACAAGGTCTTGACAGACGTCCACAAAAAAAATTGGCATTTTTGACGTTGAAATCTGGAACACCCAAAAAATGGTTTGCTATAGCACACGAAAATCGTCGAAATGAGAGGTATGCTCGCTTCGGGGCTCATATGACCTTCAAAATGGGTCGGACGGGCCGTGAGGGCCAACCGGATGCATAGACAAGGTCTTGACAGACGTCCACAAAAAAAATTGGCATTTTTGACGTTGAAATCTGGAACACCCAAAAAATGGTTTGCTATAGCACACGAAAATCGTCGAAATGAGAGGTATGCTCGCTTCGGGGCTCATATGACCTTCAAAATGGGTCGGACGGGCCGTGAGGGCCAACCGGATGCATAGACAAGGTCTTGACGGACGTCCACGAAAAAATTTGGCATTTTTGACATCGAATCCGGATCACTTAAAAAATGGTTTGCTAAAGCACATGAAAATCATCGAAATGAGGGGTATGCTCGCTCCAGGGCTCGTTTGACCTTCTAAATGGGTCGGACGGGCTGTGAGGGCCAACCGGATGCATAGACAAAGTCTTGACGTACGTCCACAAAAAAATTTGGCATTTTCTACGTCGGAATCCGGATCACCCAAAAAATAGTTTGCTATAGCACACGGAAATCGTCGAAATGAGGGGTATGCTCGCTTCGGGCTCGTTTGACCTTCAAAATGGGTCGGACGGGCTGTGAGGGCCTACCGAATGCATAGACAAGGTCTTGAC
>NC_028643.1:38813017-38818324 GCF_001406875.1 Solanum pennellii | reverse complement strand
GGTCGGACGGGCCGTGAGGTCAAACCGGATGCATAGAAAAGGTCTTGACGGACGTCCACAAAAAATTTTGGCATTTTTGACGTCGGAATCCGGATCACCCAAAAAATGGTTTTGCTATAGCAAACGAAAATCGTCGAAATGAGGGGTATGCTCGCTTCGGGGCTCGTTTGACCTTCAAAATAGGTCGGACGGGACTTGAGGGCCTACCGGATGCATAGACAAGGTCTTGACGGATGTCCACAAAAACATTTGGCATTTTTGACGTCGGAATCCGGATCACCCAAAAAATGGTTTTGCTATAGCAAACGAAAATCGTCGAAATGAGGGGTATGCTCGCTTCGGGGCTCGTTTGACCTTCAAAATAGGTCGGACGGGACTTGAGGGCCTACCGGATGCATAGACAAGGTCTTGACGGATGTCCACAAAAACATTTGGCATTTTTGACGTCGGAATCCGGATCACCCAAAAAATGGTTTTGCTATAGCAAACGAAAATCGTCGAAATGAGGGGTATGCTCGCTTCGGGGCTCGTTTGACCTTCAAAATAGGTCGGACGGGACTTGAGGGCCTACCGGATGCATAGACAAGGTCTTGACGGATGTCCACAAAAACATTTGGCATTTTTGACGTCGGAATCCGGATCACCCAAAAAATGGTTTTGCTATAGCAAACGAAAATCGTCGAAATGAGGGGTATGCTCGCTTCGGGGCTCGTTTGACCTTCAAAATAGGTCGGACGGGACTTGAGGGCCTACCGGATGCATAGACAAGGTCTTGACGGATGTCCACAAAAACATTTGGCATTTTTGACGTCGGAATCCGGATCACCCAAAAAATGGTTTTGCTATAGCAAACGAAAATCGTCGAAATGAGGGGTATGCTCGCTTCGGGGCTCGTTTGACCTTCAAAATAGGTCGGACGGGACTTGAGGGCCTACCGGATGCATAGACAAGGTCTTGACGGATGTCCACAAAAACATTTGGCATTTTTGACGTCGGAATCCGGATCACCCAAAAAATGGTTTTGCTATAGCAAACGAAAATCGTCGAAATGAGGGGTATGCTCGCTTCGGGGCTCGTTTGACCTTCAAAATAGGTCGGACGGGACTTGAGGGCCTACCGGATGCATAGACAAGGTCTTGACGGATGTCCACAAAAACATTTGGCATTTTTGACGTCGGAATCCGGATCACCCAAAAAATGGTTTTGCTATAGCAAACGAAAATCGTCGAAATGAGGGGTATGCTCGCTTCGGGGCTCGTTTGACCTTCAAAATAGGTCGGACGGGACTTGAGGGCCTACCGGATGCATAGACAAGGTCTTGACGGATGTCCACAAAAACATTTGGCATTTTTGACGTCGGAATCCGGATCACCCAAAAAATGGTTTTGCTATAGCAAACGAAAATCGTCGAAATGAGGGGTATGCTCGCTTCGGGGCTCGTTTGACCTTCAAAATAGGTCGGACGGGACTTGAGGGCCTACCGGATGCATAGACAAGGTCTTGACGGATGTCCACAAAAACATTTGGCATTTTTGACGTCGGAATCCGGATCACCCAAAAAATGGTTTTGCTATAGCAAACGAAAATCGTCGAAATGAGGGGTATGCTCGCTTCGGGGCTCGTTTGACCTTCAAAATAGGTCGGACGGGACTTGAGGGCCTACCGGATGCATAGACAAGGTCTTGACGGATGTCCACAAAAACATTTGGCATTTTTGACGTCGGAATCCGGATCACCCAAAAAATGGTTTTGCTATAGCAAACGAAAATCGTCGAAATGAGGGGTATGCTCGCTTCGGGGCTCGTTTGACCTTCAAAATAGGTCGGACGGGACTTGAGGGCCTACCGGATGCATAGACAAGGTCTTGACGGATGTCCACAAAAACATTTGGCATTTTTGACGTCGGAATCCGGATCACCCAAAAAATGGTTTGCTATAGCACACGAAAATCGTCGAAATAAGGGGTATGCTCGCTTCGGGGCTCGTTTGACCTTCAAAATAGGTCGGACGGGACTTGAGGGCCTACCGGATGCATAGACAAGGTCTTGACGGATGTCCACAAAAACATTTGGCATTTTTGACGTCGGAATCCGGATCACCCAAAAAATGGTGTGCTATAGCACACGAAAATCGTCGAAATGAGGGGTATGCTCGCTTCGGGGCTCGTTTGACCTTCCAAATGGGTCGGACGGGCCGTGAGGGCAAACCGGATGCATAGAAAAGGTCTTGACGGACGTCCACAAAAAATTTTGGCATTTTTGACGTCGGAATCCGGATCACCCAAAAAATGGTGTGCTATAGCACACGAAAATCGTCGAAATGAGGGGTATGCTCGCTTCGGGGCTCGTTTGACCTTCCAAATGGGTCGGACGGGCCGTGAGGGCAAACCGGATGCATAGAAAAGGTCTTGACGGACGTCCACAAAAAATTTTGGCATTTTTGACGTCGGAATCCGGATCACCCAAAAAATGGTGTGCTATAGCACACGAAAATCGTCGAAATGAGGGGTATGCTCGCTTCGGGGCTCGTTTGACCTTCCAAATGGGTCGGACGGGCCGTGAGGGCAAACCGGATGCATAGAAAAGGTCTTGACGGACGTCCACAAAAAATTTTGGCATTTTTGACGTCGGAATCCGGATCACCCAAAAAATGGTGTGCTATAGCACACGAAAATCGTCGAAATGAGGGGTATGCTCGCTTCGGGGCTCGTTTGACCTTCCAAATGGGTCGGACGGGCCGTGAGGGCAAACCGGATGCATAGAAAAGGTCTTGACGGACGTCCACAAAAAATTTTGGCATTTTTGACGTCGGAATCCGGATCACCCAAAAAATGGTGTGCTATAGCACACGAAAATCGTCGAAATGAGGGGTATGCTCGCTTCGGGGCTCGTTTGACCTTCCAAATGGGTCGGACGGGCCGTGAGGGCAAACCGGATGCATAGAAAAGGTCTTGACGGACGTCCACAAAAAATTTTGGCATTTTTGACGTCGGAATCCGGATCACCCAAAAAATGGTGTGCTATAGCACACGAAAATCGTCGAAATGAGGGGTATGCTCGCTTCGGGGCTCGTTTGACCTTCCAAATGGGTCGGACGGGCCGTGAGGGCAAACCGGATGCATAGAAAAGGTCTTGACGGACGTCCACAAAAAATTTTGGCATTTTTGACGTCGGAATCCGGATCACCCAAAAAATGGTGTGCTATAGCACACGAAAATCGTCGAAATGAGGGGTATGCTCGCTTCGGGGCTCGTTTGACCTTCCAAATGGGTCGGACGGGCCGTGAGGGCAAACCGGATGCATAGAAAAGGTCTTGACGGACGTCCACAAAAAATTTTGGCATTTTTGACGTCGGAATCCGGATCACCCAAAAAATGGTGTGCTATAGCACACGAAAATCGTCGAAATGAGGGGTATGCTCGCTTCGGGGCTCGTTTGACCTTCCAAATGGGTCGGACGGGCCGTGAGGGCAAACCGGATGCATAGAAAAGGTCTTGACGGACGTCCACAAAAAATTTTGGCATTTTTGACGTCGGAATCCGGATCACCCAAAAAATGGTGTGCTATAGCACACGAAAATCGTCGAAATGAGGGGTATGCTCGCTTCGGGGCTCGTTTGACCTTCCAAATGGGTCGGACGGGCCGTGAGGGCAAACCGGATGCATAGAAAAGGTCTTGACGGACGTCCACAAAAAATTTTGGCATTTTTGACGTCGGAATCCGGATCACCCAAAAAATGGTGTGCTATAGCACACGAAAATCGTCGAAATGAGGGGTATGCTCGCTTCGGGGCTCGTTTGACCTTCCAAATGGGTCGGACGGGCCGTGAGGGCAAACCGGATGCATAGAAAAGGTCTTGACGGACGTCCACAAAAAATTTTGGCATTTTTGACGTCGGAATCCGGATCACCCAAAAAATGGTGTGCTATAGCACACGAAAATCGTCGAAATGAGGGGTATGCTCGCTTCGGGGCTCGTTTGACCTTCCAAATGGGTCGGACGGGCCGTGAGGGCAAACCGGATGCATAGAAAAGGTCTTGACGGACGTCCACAAAAAATTTTGGCATTTTTGACGTCGGAATCCGGATCACCCAAAAAATGGTGTGCTATAGCACACGAAAATCGTCGAAATGAGGGGTATGCTCGCTTCGGGGCTCGTTTGACCTTCCAAATGGGTCGGACGGGCCGTGAGGGCAAACCGGATGCATAGAAAAGGTCTTGACGGACGTCCACAAAAAATTTTGGCATTTTTGACGTCGGAATCCGGATCACCCAAAAAATGGTGTGCTATAGCACACGAAAATCGTCGAAATGAGGGGTATGCTCGCTTCGGGGCTCGTTTGACCTTCCAAATGGGTCGGACGGGCCGTGAGGGCAAACCGGATGCATAGAAAAGGTCTTGACGGACGTCCACAAAAAATTTTGGCATTTTTGACGTCGGAATCCGGATCACCCAAAAAATGGTGTGCTATAGCACACGAAAATCGTCGAAATGAGGGGTATGCTCGCTTCGGGGCTCGTTTGACCTTCCAAATGGGTCGGACGGGCCGTGAGGGCAAACCGGATGCATAGAAAAGGTCTTGACGGACGTCCACAAAAAATTTTGGCATTTTTGACGTCGGAATCCGGATCACCCAAAAAATGGTGTGCTATAGCACACGAAAATCGTCGAAATGAGGGGTATGCTCGCTTCGGGGCTCGTTTGACCTTCCAAATGGGTCGGACGGGCCGTGAGGGCAAACCGGATGCATAGAAAAGGTCTTGACGGACGTCCACAAAAAATTTTGGCATTTTTGACGTCGGAATCCGGATCACCCAAAAAATGGTGTGCTATAGCACACGAAAATCGTCGAAATGAGGGGTATGCTCGCTTCGGGGCTCGTTTGACCTTCCAAATGGGTCGGACGGGCCGTGAGGGCAAACCGGATGCATAGAAAAGGTCTTGACGGACGTCCACAAAAAATTTTGGCATTTTTGACGTCGGAATCCGGATCACCCAAAAAATGGTGTGCTATAGCACACGAAAATCGTCGAAATGAGGGGTATGCTCGCTTCGGGGCTCGTTTGACCTTCCAAATGGGTCGGACGGGCCGTGAGGGCAAACCGGATGCATAGAAAAGGTCTTGACGGACGTCCACAAAAAATTTTGGCATTTTTGACGTCGGAATCCGGATCACCCAAAAAATGGTGTGCTATAGCACACGAAAATCGTCGAAATGAGGGGTATGCTCGCTTCGGGGCTCGTTTGACCTTCAAAATGGGTCGGACGGGCCGTGAGGGCCAACAGGATGGAAAGACAAGGTATTGA
>NC_028643.1:38812365-38812945 GCF_001406875.1 Solanum pennellii | reverse complement strand
GAAAGTCGTCGAAATGAGGGGTATGCTCGCTCCGGGGCTCGTTTAACCTTCAAAATGGGTCGGACAGGCCGTGAGGTCCAACCGCATGCATAGACAAGGTCTTGACGGACGTCCACAAAAAAATTTGGCATTTTTGACGTCGGAATCCGGATCACTTAAAAAATGGTTTGCTATAGCACATGAAAATCGTCGAAATGAAGGGTATGCTTGCTCCGGGGCTCGTTTGACCTTCGAAATGGGTCGGACGGACCGTGAGGGACAACCGGATGCATAGACAAGGTCTNCGTGAGGGACAACCGGATGCATAGACAAGGTCTTGACGGACGTCCACAAAAAATTTGGCATTTTTTACGTCGAAATCCGGAACACCCAAAAAATGGTTTGCTATAGCACACGTAAGTCGTCGAAATGAGGGGTATGCTCGCTTCGGGGCTCGTTTGACCTTCCAAATGGGTCGGATGGGCCGTGAGGGCCAACAGGATGCATAGACAGGGTCTTGACGGACGTCCACAAAAACATTTGGAATTTTTGACGTCGGAATCCAGATCACCCAAAAAATGGTTTGCTATAGCACACGAAA
>NC_028643.1:38800442-38802365 GCF_001406875.1 Solanum pennellii | reverse complement strand
GCAGTAGTAGCAGCAGCAGCAGTAGCAGCAGTAGCAGCAGTAGCAGCAGTAGTAGCAGCAGTAGTAGTAGCAGTAGTAGCAGTAGTAGCAGTAGTAGCAGTAGCAGCAGTAGTAGCAGTAGTAGCAGCAGTAGTAGTAGTAGCAGCAGTAGTAGCAGTAGCAGCAGTAGCAGCAGTAGCAGTAGTAGTAGTAGTTGTAGATTGAACCCCCATTTTTATCATTTTTGCTTTCAAGGAAGTAATTGACTGAACAATAGTAATAATAGATTGAAGTTAAGTCTAAACTATTTTCCTCGTGGGAACGATCCCAACCTCATTAGTTGGGTTATTTACTTGACACGACCGCTTTACTTCTTATTTGAGAAGTAAGTTTGAGCATATCAAATTTTGGCGCCGCTGCCGGGGAAAGTAGCTTTTGGATTAATATAAACTTATTACTATAGTTTATTTGATATTTTCTTGATTTTACTTTGTTTTATTGTTTTTGATTCTTGCAGAACCATCTTCATTCTATGCCAAATATACGGACCAAGTGCCCAAGGCTCTAATCAGGAGAATTGGCGCCAAGGTCAAGGGAACCAAGGTCAGAACTATGGTAACTACAACCGTGAGGGTCATTATGTCCGAGATGGAAACTACAACCGCGACAACAACTTCAACAGGGGTAACTACGGTAATAGAAATGACAGGAATGGGCCCTATGTTCCTTCTCAAAATCGAGAAGTTACTCCTAGGGATGGTGGAGGTAGGATGGCGCGAGTTGAGGATACGTTGCATAAAATGATGAGGAGGTTCGATGCTAGTGATGAGCACAATAAAGAGTTGAGGAATGATTTAGCGGGTATTGGGCAAAAAGTCGATACACATGCAATATCGATTAAGCAACTTGAGTTACAATTGGCCCAATTATCTGCGACTGTGAACACACGGCAACCGGGCACTCTTCCTAGCAACACTGTCCAAAATCAGAAAAATGATGGACATTGTATGGCAATCACTACTCGCGGTGGCAAGCAAACCATTGACCCACCTATGCCGACTAATGAGAAAAAGGTGACAAAAGATACTGATAATATGGTAGATATTAATGGTGAAGCAGAGGATAACACTATAAAAGATGTTGAAGTGCCTAAAAAGGTAATTCCCATGCCTAGGCCACCACCCCCATTCCCTCAAAGATTATTGAAAAAGACCGAGGATGGTAAATATCGGCGTTTTATAACAATGTGGAAGCAACTTTCTATCAATGTCCCTTTGGTAGAAGCTTTAGAACAAATGCCCGGTTTCGCCAAGTTTATGAAAGATCTGGTTACAAAGAAAAGATCGGTCACTTTTGAGGATGATGATAGAATGCAGCATTGTAGTGCTATTGCTACAAGATCTCTGGTACAAAAGAAAGAAGATCCGGGTGCGTTCACTATTCCTTGTACAATCAGGCTATTACATTTTGCGAAAGCATTATGTGATCTGGGGGCAAGCATAAATCTCATGGCCCTCTTGATTTACAAGAAGTTGGGTTTGGGTGATCCAAAGCCCACTGCGATGCGGATACTGATGGCTGATCGAACAGTGAAAAGGCCTATAGGGATACTCCACGATGTGCTAGTAAAAGTGGAGTCGTTCATATTTCCGGCAGATTTTGTTATTCTTGATTGTGAAGTCGATTTCGAAGTGCCCATTATTCTTGGGAGGCCATTCCTTGCTACGGGAAGAGCCTTAGTAGATATGGAAAAGGGGCAGATGAAATTTCGGTTGAACAACGAGAAAGTGACCTTTAACATTTGTAGGTCCATGAGGCAGAGTGGTAAGCTTCAATCGGTATCTGCTATATCCTACAATATTGGTGAGACATCTGAGACACAAATAGAAGAATGTCTAGGTGTAGAAGCATTAGCGGCAGTGATAATGAATTTTGATAGCGATT
>NC_028643.1:38798654-38799952 GCF_001406875.1 Solanum pennellii | reverse complement strand
CGTGAAGAAGGAAATCATTAAATGGTTGGATGCCGGAGTAATCTACCCACTCGCCGATAGTAGTTGGGTATGCCCTATTCAGTGTGTACCTAAGAAAGGGGGTATGACTGTGGTCCCCAACGAGAAAAATGAACTTGTTCCAATGAGACCGGTTACTGGATGGAGGGTGTGTATGGATTACCGCAAATTAAATGCATGGACTGAAAAAGACCACTTTCCTGTGCCCTTCATGGATCAGATGTTGGATAGACTTGCCAGAAAAGGGTGGTACTGTTTTCTTGATGGATATTCGGGGTATAATCAGATTTCTATTGCACCAGAAGATCAAGAGAAAAACACTTTTACTTGTCCATATGGGACCTTTGTGTTCAAAAGAATGCCGTTTGGGTTGTGCAATGCACCCGCCACATTTCAGAGATGTCTGATGTCGATATTTTCAGACATGGTGGAAGATACTATAGAAGTTTTTATGGATGATTTTTCTGTGGTTGGTGATTCATTCGAGCGGTGTTTGAACAATTTATCTGAGGTCCTTAAGAGATGTGAAGACTGCAATTTAGTACTAAATTGGGAAAAATGTCTGGTGAAAGAAGGTATTGTTTTGGGTCATCGCATTTCAGGGCATAGAGGTTGATCGAGCTAAAGTCGAGGTAACAAAGAGACTTCCCCAACCGATCTGTGTGAAAGGTGTGAGAAGCTTTCTTGGGCATGCAGGTTTTTACCGGAGATTCAGATTGCACATCCATTGTGCAAACTGTTGGAGAAAGATTGTAAATTTTGTTTTGATGAATCCTGTTTTAAAGCATTCGGCGAGCTAAAAGAAAAATTGGTGTCTGCGCCTATCATCATTTCTCCGGATTGGAACAGTCCATTTGAGGTGATGTGCGATGCTAGTGGGGTTACTCTTGGTGTAGTATTGGGACAAAGAAAGAAAAAAAATCCTTCACCCCATTTACTATGCTAGTAGAGCCCTAAATGAAGCTTAGAAGAACTTCACAGTGACTGAGCAAGAACTCCTTGCAGTAGTCTTTGCTTTTGAAAAATTTCACTCCTATTTGCTAGGTACTAGAGTTATAGTGCATACTGACCACTCAGCATTGAGATATTTGATGGCAAAGAAGGATGCGAAACCTAGGTTGATTCGTTGGGTATTACTTCTACAAGAATTTGACTTTGAAGTGATGGATAGAAAAGGAACTGAAAATCAAGTTGCTGATCATTTGTCCCGTCTAGAGGATGAAGCTATGAGAGAGTTAGGGGATAAGACTGACATTGATGATACTTTCCCCGATGAGCAT
>NC_028643.1:38793756-38797125 GCF_001406875.1 Solanum pennellii | reverse complement strand
ATTCCTCACCCGTTGGTGGACATCACAGCGGTATCCGAACCGCTCATAAAATATTACAATGTGGTTACTATTGGCCATTTCTTCATCAAGATGCTCATGAGTTTGCTAAAGCATGTGACCGATGCCAACGAGATGGCGACATTTCAAGAAAGCAAGAGCTCCCTCTAAACCCCATTCTTGTGATTGAGTTATTTGATGTTTGGGGTATTGACTTTATGGGCCCTTTTGTGAGTTCTCATGGAATGAAGTACATTCTAGTAGCGGTTGATTATGTATCTAAATGGGTCGAAGCCATCGCCCTCGCAAACAATGAAGGGAAGAGTGTCACTGCATTCTTAAAAAAGAATATATTCTCTCGTTTTGGCACCCCAAGGCAATTATTAGTGATGGGGGCTCCCACTTCTGCAACAGATTGTTCAAGGGGTTATAGGAGAAATATGGGGTTCGCCATAATGTGGCCACTCCTTACCACCCTCAAACTAGTGGGCAAGTTGAAGTGTCGAATCGGGAGATCAAACAGATATTGTCAAAAACAGTGAACGCTAGTGAACGGATTGGTCAAGGAGGCTTAATGATGCTCTTTGGGCCTACCGGACAGCGTATAAGACTCCCATATGTATGTCTCCTTACCAACTTGGAGCGTAGCTGCAGAACAATGGTTAACTGGGTTGAATGAACTCGATGAATTTCGCCTGAAAGCTTATGAAAGCTCAGCCCTATACAAAGAAAAGACGAAGAAGTACCATGACCAAAAAATGCAAAACGAGAGTTTATGGTCGGGGATTTGGTGCTTTTATTCAATTCTAGGTTGCGCTTGTTTCCGGGCAAGCTCAAGTCCAAATGAACTGGTCCTTGCTTGGTTACCCAACTATTCCCTCATGGAGCAGTTAAGTTGGAAACAAAGGAGGGTGTGCGGTTCAAGGTGAATGGACAACGCATAAAAATCTATTTCGGGCATGTTGAATCGGTGAATGAAGTGATCGAGGCATACCATCTTGATGAAGTCTGAGTAATCAAGTGTCCTCTGTCGTTCCGCGACATTAAATCAGGCGCTTGTTGGGAGGCAAACCAATACTTATAGTTTTTCTTTCTAGTAATGGTAGCATTTTCTACTAATGGGTTTTAAATTTGCAGGCACATCACCACAAAATTCTGCAGAAAATTACTCTGCAGCAGTCACTAACGGATACAGGGACGGACCGTTGTGCCTGTGACGGATTGTCGCATGAATCCGTCGTGCCAGGTACGTCTTTTTGTTATTTTCAAACTAGGGCACACGAGACGAAACCAACGACGTACCGTCACAACAGAGGCAGACCGTCGTCGGGGAATCGTCGCGTCTTTAATGAAGCGTACCCGACCCGACCCGGCTGGGGGTTTTTAAAAAAATTCAACATTTAAAACCCCCACCCCTTTATTTCACCCCATTCTTTCACTTTTTTCTCCCATTTTCCCTCTCTTTTCAACTTTCAAAGGTCATACCCCTCTCTCTTACAACCGATCTTTTTCCCCCAAATTCTCCAAATTCCTAAAAGTCATCATCTACTAGTCGGAGCTGCTGCTGTGGGTGTCTTCTTGATCACCAAGTACCTTTCCCTCTTGTTTTTCTCAAATTCTCAGGTATGTGTCTCTAATTTCTACTCATTTATATTGCATTTTTGTTTATCAATTAGTAGTAGCCTAGTTCTTCTTGATATGTTCAATCTTTATCAAATTTTGTCTGACCTAGGTAAAAAAAATCCTCGAAATTGCCATGTTAAAACCCTAGAAATAGGTGCTTTAGCATTGCTAGTTTACTAGGTATTTGGGTTAGACAAATGTAGGTCAAAACACTACCAATTCAATTTAGGGAATGAATGGGGAATCTCCAGTTCTGTCACTGGGTTACAGAATGAGACCCCGATGACGGACCATCGTACCCACGACGGACCGTCATTGGGTCCGTTCCAGCCGCCCCAACACCCCACTGTCCAATTTTCTCCAAGTGTCAACCAATGGCCACATGCGACGGACCGTCGTTCCCGCGACGGTCTGTCCTGTACAACCGTTCTGGTTGTCAGAGACCCTATTCCTAAGGGTCTCTCACTTTTACAAGTGTCCTCCAACGGACACATGTGACGGACCGTCATCCCTACGACGGTCTGTCCTGCACAACCGTTCTGGTTGTCAGAGACCCTGTTCCTAAGGGTCTCTCTCTATTCTTCTAAGTGTTCTCAAATGGACAAGTACGATGGACCGTCATACCCATGACGGTCCGTCCTGCATGAGCGTTATGATGGTCAGAGACCCCTCTCCTAAGGGTCTCCATACTTTTTTTACAGTGTCCTCTGACGGACACCTACGACGGACCGTCGTACCTGTGACGGTCCGTCCTGCACATATCGTCATACTTGTCAGAGACTCTCCTTCAGGGTTCTCCATATAAACATAGTCTAAGTATGACGGTCCGTCGTACTCACGACGGACCCCATGACGGTCCGTCGTACTCACGACGAGCCATCACCTGGTCCTTTGTGTGTCACTGTTACTATAGCAATGTCATTTTATTTTAATTTTTTTTTATTTTGTGTGGTTTTGCTTGTCTTGTTTGCTCCTTCTAGTACGAATATTGATCCTTTACAGGTACTATCTACTATGGCACCAAAACAAGATCGAGTCTATACACGCGGGCGATCGAAGTCTGTCGCCCCGTCTGCCCGCCTGGTCATTGGCTCTGATGATGAGCGTGACCCCAAGTACGTGGCCCCAGGCACTTCCACCCCATCCGTGCTGAACGTGCTGCCAGAGCCACACCCAAAATGATGGCGTCCGGCGTAGTCATTGCCTCCCAGTCTGATGAGGAGCGCACACTGACACTAATGAAGAAGGAGCTTCTGGCTCCTTAGGAGTTTCGTGGTCGGAGGAAGCCTCCGGATCTGTTGAGGTTCCCGCACCCGCCACCGCTGCAGCGTCGGCCTCGTCTGATGAGGCTGACAGTTTGGAAACCACACCCGGTTCACCAGCTCTTGCTCTCACCCCGGTTACTGACCAGCCCAACCGGTGGTGTGTCGACGGGCAGTTTCAAGTCTATTCCGATGCAAAGTTCCTGAATGACAAAGGAGTTATGACTCGGACACTTACATTGGAGCGGCGGGTCCTTACGGGAAGTATCCCGACGATGCTTGAGATTTACAATCTCTTCACCAGACATCGACTGGAGTAAACAGCACGTCCGTTGGGATGTTATAGTGAAGAGCTGGTCCGAGAGTTCTATGCATCCTACGTAGTGACTCTCCGATCACAGATTGATAGGAAGGCTGCCCCCGCCAAACAGGCCCCACTGGAGCAGGTCCGAGTACGTGGCGTTCAGGTTGATATCTCCCTGCCTGC
>NC_028643.1:38793212-38793520 GCF_001406875.1 Solanum pennellii | reverse complement strand
CTGCCTTTCCCCCAATGCCGCTGATAATATCGTCACATGGGATCGAGCAGTACTGATGGCGGCGATGATAGCCAGGTTTGAGGTGGATTTTGCGTGGCTTCTACAGGCGGTCATGCACGAGAGGGCTTTTAAGGTCACAACTACTTACCCTTTCCCGTGCATGATATTTTCTCTATGCAGGTCCGCAGGTGTGCCTATATGGCTCGTTGATCAACTCAAGACCCCTCTGGGCACTGTTGATATCAGCCTCATCAGGGATGAGGCCAATGAGTTGGCTCCACGCAGAGGGCCCCGTCCAGAGTTGCCTC
>NC_028643.1:38786476-38789780 GCF_001406875.1 Solanum pennellii | reverse complement strand
TGTCCAAAGATGAATGCGGAGGTTTTTGAGCGAAGAAATGCAGAAGAGACCACCTACGGAGCTCGTGACGGTCCGTCATGCTCGTGACGGTCCGTAGGTGGCAGCTTAGTGCAGCTGCTGAAGGAAGATGGGGAAGTCTGACCAAGTGTGGTGTTACGGAAAGCGTGACGGACCGTTGTATCCATTACGGTCTGTCCTGCAGGTTCGTCATAAAGTTCAGAGAAGTAGTCCCAGTACCCATATTCCAAGAGTTCAAGTGTTTTGGAACTGAGACCCTCGACGGACAGTTGTGCCTGTGACGATCCGTCATACCCGCCGTCGAGGGTAATGAAGAGAGCAGCAGAAGAAATTGCATCAAGTATGGAACGACAGAGTCCATGATGGTCCGTCGTGACCACGACGATCCGTTGCGATGTTTGTCGATCCAGCCGCGTTTTGACAGATTTCCAGCAAATAGAGTCCTTATGTAATTAGGTTTTTATTTTTTTATTACTAGTTCGAAAAAACCTCGTTTTTGAGGTTAGACTCTGGATTTTTTGTTAGGCCCTTGATTATTGTTAGACGTTTTGTGAGATTCTTGATTATTTTGAGATACTTGTAATTGATTTTTGGTGATTTTTGTTGATTAATCAAGCGAACTTTCGGATTTTACTCTTTCTCATTGAAGTAAGTACATGAATTCTTATACCATATATTTGAATATTGTGATTATGACTATGGGTAACTAAACTCCATAACAAGGGTTGTGGGAACCATAGGCGAATAATGAGGTAAAATCTAACTAAAATAACAACTCTAGAATAGTGTCTTGCATGTATTTATAATTCATTCGCTTAGAAGTCTTTTTAACGGAGGGCCAACGTTATAACTCGCCTTAATGCTACTTGCCGGACCAAGGAGGTAGATAATAGGAAAAGAATTATCAACATAGATTTAGTGTGTACTATCTAATAGGCTAGTATTGATTGGTATGAGGTAATAACTTAGTCAAATATCGAATACGATGCTTAATATGAGGTAAATATAAGGGTTAGGATAGCAACACACGTAGCCGGACCAAGGTGCGGAGTGAAATACATAACTTATCACTTTGCATGCAAGATACTAGGAAAGAATTGTTATAGTTAGACTTATCAAGTTATGAACCTGTGGGGAACACGTAAACCCTAGTTGCTTCCATTAATTGATTAAACTCCTACATTCGAAGCTGTTAGTTGTATCCTTTAATTTCGCTAGTTATTTTCATTTATTTAGGAATAGAAACCCCCTTTTTTATCATTTTTTGCTTTCCAAGGAAGTAATTGACTGAACAATAGTAATAATAGATTGAAATTAAGTCTAAACTATTTTCCTCGTGGGAACGATCCCAACCTCATTAGTTGGGTTATTTACTTGACACGACCGCTTTACTTCTTATTTGAGAAGTAAGTTTGAGGCATATCACATATAGACTAGATGATAGTGATTGGCGTGATATATATGAACTTATAGACTTCCTAAAAGTTTTTTACTTAACTACAAAAAGAATATCTGTACTTTATAGTCCATCAATTTGTACTGTTTTGCCTAATATTTGTAGGATTTCTTCTAAATTATATCAATTTAAAAGTAAAACCAAGATTTCAATAAACCATTGAAAAACTGATTCTAAAACTTAAAAAATATTATATTCCTATTCCTCAAATTTATTTAACCGCGTGTTTGTTAAAGCCTCAGTATAAAGATGTAGGTGCATCAACAATGATTGAAAAAATGTATTTCAACTTAGATATCAATGATGTATTATAAGAAATTCCTCGTTTTCAACAAGTTAAAGATAGCATAAAAATTGAAGCTAGAAAATTGTATGATTTATATAATGCTAATATAAATTTGTCAAGTGAAAATGAACCAAAGCTCTAGCAGTAGATTTGATGAAGATAATATTGATGCTTATTTATATGATTATCTTGAATTTCTCAATATAATAGAAATGATTTTGATTCCTTTGTTAATAAAATACATAACCTACTGAAGATATTCTTGTATGGTGGATAAATCGCGGCAAAGAATTTTCAAAACTACAACCGATAGCTCGAGATATATTAGCTATCCAAGTCTTCAGTAGCTTCGGAAGGCGTCTTTAGTAAAGCAATATTTCAACTTGGAGAACATAGACATTAACTATCAGCCGACAACTTGGAGAAATCGGTATTATTTCGAGATTGGATTAATACCGAGAGAAGAAATTTGAGTCGTGAACCACTACCGACCAAATTTCAAGGTGACGTTGATGAAGTAATGCAGGATTATAGTGACAACGGGATTGAAGAAATGGAAGATCTTTCTATTCAACCAATTCCCGAACATATTACTAAAGAAATGTTGAATGATTTACGCAGGGATTTATATGGTGGCACCAACTATTAGTAAGAGTATGATAATTCGAGATTTAATTCAAACAGAACCCTTCGTAGAAGGTGGCTGTGTAGATTAAATATTTTAATACTCTACTAATATTTTTGTAAATGTAACTGTAATATCAAATAAATATTAATAAAAATATAGGTTATTCTCCTTAATTTGTTTTTTTATTATTGTTGTATTAAATTTAATTTTTAATATTTTCAATTTTTAATTTTATAACTTTAAAGTTTGAATTTAAAAATTTCAAACTTTAAGAGTTCGAAATTTAAATTTTATAACTTTAAAATTTGAATTTAAAATTTCCAAACTTTAAAAGTTTGAATTTAAAAATTTCAAGGATTAAAAGTTTGAAATTTAAATTTTATAACTTTAAAGGTTGAATTTAAAATTTCCAAACATTAAAGTTTATAAAATTTAAATTTTAAACTTTAAAAGTTTGAAAATTTTAAATTTAAACTTTAATGTTTGAATATAAAATTTCAAACTGTAAGAGTTTGAAATTTAAATTTATAACTTTAAAGTTTGAAAATTTAAAAGTTTTTTAACTATTAAAGTTTGAAATTTAAATTTTTAATTTTTTAATTATTATAATAAAAATTATATTCAATTAAAAAAATTAAATCTTTATGTTTTAAATAATTTAAATTAATCTGTTTTTTATTTAATACTGATATACCGTGGTTTCACGGTATTATTAATACTTTTTCCTTAAGTTTAGTGTGTCCAAAAGCCTTTTTGTGCTAATTTTTATATAAGTTTCTCTTTGTTTTGCAGGAAATCTGTCCAAAGATGAATGCGGAGATTTTGAGTGAAGAAATGTAGAAGAGACAACCTACGGAGCTTGTGACGGTCCGTCGTGCTTGTGACGGTCCGTAGGTGGCAGCGTAGTGCAGCTGCT
>NC_028643.1:38783210-38786267 GCF_001406875.1 Solanum pennellii | reverse complement strand
GAGAGCAGCAGAAGAAATTGCATAAGTATGGGACGACGGAGTCCATGACGGTCCGTCGTGACCACGACGATCCGTCGCGAGTTCCGTCGACCCAGCCGCATTTTGGAAGATTTCCAGTAAATAGAGTCCTTGTTTAATTAGGTTTTTATTTTTTATAAATAGTTCAAAAAACCTCGTTTTTGAGGGGAGATTCCGTATTGATAGACTCCATATTATTAGACATCATATTAGTAGACACTATACTGTTAGACTTTTGAGAATCCTTAGACTTTTTGTGAGATTATTGATTACTTTGAGATTCTTGCAAGTGATTATTGGTGATTAATCAAGCAAACTTTCGGATTTTACTCTTTCTCATTGAAGTAAGTACATGAATTCTTATATCATATATTTGAATATTGTGATTATGACTATGGGTAACTAAACTCCATAATTAGGGTTGTGGGAACCATAGACAAATAATGAGGTAAAACCTAACTAAAATAACAATTCTAGAATAGTGTCTTGCATGTATTAATGATTCTTTCGCTTAGAAATCTTTTTAACTGATGGCCAACGTTAGAACTCGCCTTAATGCTACTTGCCGGACAAAGGAGGTAGATAATAGGAAAAGAATTATCAACATAGATTTAGTGTATACTATCTAATAGGCTAGTATTGATTGGTACGAGGTAATAACTTAGTCAAATATCGAATACGATGCTTAATATGAGGTAAAGATAAGGGTTAGGAAAGCAACACACGTAGCCGGACCAAGGTGCGGAGTGACATTTTCTAGATGCCGGACCAAGGATTTAGAAATACATAACTTATCACTTTGCATGCAAGATACTAGGAAAGAATTGTTATAGTTAGAATTATCAAGTTATGAACCTGTGGGGAACACGTAAACCCTAGTTACTTTCATTAATTGATTAAACTCCAACATTTGAAGCTGTTAGTTGTCTCTTTCAATTTCGCTAGTTATTTTTATTTATTTAGAAATAGAAAACCCCCCTTTTATCATTTTTGCTTTCCAAGGAAGTAATTGACTGAACAATAGTAATAACAGATTGAAGTTAAGTCTAAACTATTTTCCTCGTGGGAACGATCCCAACCTCACTAGTTGGGTTATTTACTTGACACGACCGCTTTACTTCTTATTTGAGAAGTAAGTTTGAGCGTATCAAATTTTGGCGCCGCTGCCGGGGAAAGTAGCTTTTAGATTAACTTAAACTTATTACTATAGTTTAGTTGATATTTTCTTGATTTTACTTTGTTTTATTGTTTTTGATTCTTGCAGAACCATCCTCCTTGTATGCCAAATACACGGAGAGGAAGAGAACCCTTGTTTCCCTACGATCACGAATTAGAGCGTACACTACGCAACATGAATCGAAACTTGGGAATTAATGATGATGATCCAAACCAGAACATCCCAGCTCCGGTTGATGTTCATGGTCAGTTGTTACCCGATGCTCCGGGTGAACACCAACAGAGGGGACAAAATCCCGCTCCACGGCCCCAAGAATACTACAGAGGCTATGACAATATAGCAGACTCCGATGGGCCACTTGTCTTGCCCCCTCTACCACCAGGCCACACCTTTGTGGTAACTAGTAGCCTGATGCAAATGCTCACTGCCAGAGGTTTGTTTTCAGGGCTACCTTCTGAGGATCCACATGCCCATATAGCTAAGGTAAGGGCAGTGTGTAAAAGCTGTGTAGGGAGGCCTGACTTGGACTTGGATGTAATAGGGCTTAGAGTGTTTCCTCTCTCACTGACGGGAGAGGCTGCTATATGGTTCACTGAGCTCCCTTACAACTCAATTTTCACTTGGAACCAACTAAGGGATGTTTTCTTAGCACGCTACTATCCGGTCTCCAAGAAACTAAACCACAAAGACAGAGTGAACAACTTTGTGGCACTACCAGGAGAGTCAGTTAGTAGTTCTTGGGATAGATTCACCTCGTTCTTGAGAAGTGTCCCAAATCACCGTATAGATGATGAGTCACTGAAGGAATACTTCTATCGGGGACAGGATGATAATAATAAAGCGGTGTTGGACACTATAGCAGGTGGATCTTATGGGGAGTGTCCTTATGCTGAGATTGCTGAAAAATTAGAGAAAATCTCCCGGAACAATAAAGCTTGGAGTACTAGGAAGTCCGATACCGGGAGAAACACCTTCGCAGTGCAGTCCACTCACAAGCCAGCCACAGATGAGATTCGTGAAGAAATGACTGAGATGAGAACTGAGCTTGGGTTGGTACTAAAACATGTCACTGGGGTGCAGAAAAGATAAATACAGTCAACTACTTGTCGAAACCACCGCCACAAAATGATGAATGCTATTATGCGGAGGACTCCTATGCGGTAAATGAGCAGACGGGGGGTTTCCGACCGAACGCCCAAGTTTCAAATCAGGATAATTGGTGCCAAGGTCAAAGGAACCAAGGTCGGAACTATGGTAACAATAACCGTGAGGGTCATTATGTCCGAGATGGAAACTACAACAGCGACAACAACTTCACTAGGGGTAACTTCGGTAACAGAAATGATAGGAATGGGCCCTATGTCCCTTCTCAAAATTGTGAAGTCACTCCTAGGGATGGTGGAGATAGTATGGCGCGAGTTGAGGATATGTTGCACAAAATGATGAGGAGGTTCGATGCTAGTGATGAGCACATTAAAGAGTTAAGGTGTTATTTAGCAAGTATTGGGAAAAAAGTTGATACACATGCAATATCGATTAAGCAGATCGAGTTGCAAATGGCCTAATTATCTGCGACAGTGAACACACGGCAACCGAGCACTCTTCCTAGCAACACTGTCCAAAATCCAAAAAATGATGCGCACTGTATGGCAATCACTACTCGGGGAGGTAAGCAAACCATTGACCCACCTATGCCGTTTAATGAGGAAAATGTGAGAAAGGATGATGATAAGGTGGTAAAGGGTAGTGTTGAGGAAGAAGAGAGCAATGGAAAAGATGCAGAAGTCCCTATGAAGGTAATTCCCATGCCTAGACCACCACCACCCTTCCCTCAGAGATTAGTGAAAAAGACCGAGGATGGT
>NC_028643.1:38780250-38781068 GCF_001406875.1 Solanum pennellii | reverse complement strand
CTTTGATCCAAATAATCTGAGCTTAAATTAGACCTTTCTTTTTCGCCCCAATTGATCTTTTCTGGGAACAATGTGTTGGCCCTGGTCCCTCCTTGGACATGTGCACCTCAGCTTATGCCAAAAGCATAAGTTGAGGGTGGCTAATGCAGTAAACAACCTTCGTTATGGCCCTGACCCAACTTTGGGTATTGTGTACCTTGACTCATGGCAAAGCCATGAGTTGAGGGTGGCTATTATGAGGAATGCTCTGGAAAGTTGGGTTGAAAGAACAAAGAGAGAGAAAGAACAAAAGGAAAGGGACTCAAGAATTAGTTGAAAGAAAAGGAAAGAAAAAGAAAAATATACAAGAAATACAAGCAAGAAAAGAAGAGAGTCAGTTACACAAATGAAGAAAGAAGAGAAAATGACAAGGTTAAAAAATATGAGAAACTGGGCGAGATAAAATGATAGAAAGTGGTAGGTTTAGCCGATATGTCAAGGAGGGCAAAAGTCACTAAAGTATACCTAAATATACCCTACCTGACCCTGAGCCTATGTTACAAGCTAAGAAAGTCCTATCGTGATCCTAAGGGTTGTATAGCGAACTTAAGGCAGTGAAAATAAGGGCAAGCTTATGGCAATAGGTATGAATGAGTGTAACTTTGTTCTGAGAGCGAGTGTTGAAAAATAATCCTTAAACTCAAGCTGAAATCATTGTGTGAAAAATGAGGATTTTGTCTCAAAGTGAGGACACTAGTTGCAATGCCGGAATTGTCAGCACCTCGGTGAGAAATTGAAGAGGATAGGTGTTAGTGCATGGTGAGTCTGTGTCATGTTCT
>NC_028643.1:38779166-38779947 GCF_001406875.1 Solanum pennellii | reverse complement strand
AAGAAATGCAGAAGAGACCACCTACGGAGCTTATGACGATCCGTCGTGCTTGTGACGGTCCGTAGGTGGAAGCGTAGTGCAGCTACTAACGGAAGATGGGGAAGTCTGACCAAGTGTGGGGTTACGAAGCTTGTGACGGTCCGTCATGTCTATGACGGTCCGTCCTGCAGGTTCGTCATGAAGTTCAGCGAAGTAATCCCAGTACCCATATTCCAAGAGATGAAGTTTTTTGGAACGAAGACCCTCGACGGACCGTTGTGCCTATGAAGGTCCGTCATACTTGCCGTCGAGGGTAATGAAGAGAGCAGCAGAAGAAATTGCATAAGTATGGGACGACGGAGTCCATGACGGTCCGTCGTGACCACGACGATCCGTCGCGAGTTCCGTCGACCCAGCCGCGTTTTGGCAGATTTCCAGAAAATAGAGTCCTTGTTTAATTAGGTTTTTATTTTTTATAAATAGTTTGAAAAACCTCGTTTTTGAGGGGAGACTCCGTATTGATAGACTCCGTATTATTAGACATCATATTAGTAGACACTGTATTGTTAGACTTTTTAGAATCCTTAGACTTTTTGTGAGATTATTGATTACTTTGAGATTCTTGCAAGTGATTATTGGTGATTAATCAAGCAAACTTTCGGATTTTACTCTTTCTCATTGAAGTAAGTACATGAATTCTTATTTAATATATTTGAATATTGTGATTATGACTATGAGTAACTAAACTCCATAACTAGGGTTGTGGGAACCATAGGCAAATAATGAGATAAAACCTAACTAA
>NC_028643.1:38764354-38778822 GCF_001406875.1 Solanum pennellii | reverse complement strand
GGGGAACACGTAAACCCTAGTTACTTTGATTAATTGATTAAAATCCAACATTCAAAGCTGTTAAGTGTCTCTTTCAATTTAGGTAGTTATTTTCATTCATTTAGAAATAGAAACCCCCCTTTTATTGTTTTTACTTTCCAAGGAAGTAATTGACTAAACAAAAGTAATAATAGATTGAAGTTAAGTCTAGAATATTTTCCTCATGGGAACGATCCCAACCTTACTAGTTGGGTTATTTACTTGACACGACCGCTTTACTTCTTATTTGAGAAGTAAGTTTGAGCGTATCAAATACCGGTCCGGTCCGGTATACTATCGGTTCCCTTCCGTACCGGGATGGAATATGACAAAATTTACTGGTTTATCATTCAGGTCCGATCCCGGTTCCAGAACGCTACCGGTTCGCACAGTACCGGTTCCGTCCCGATTCCGGAACTTACCGGTCCAGTTCACCCGATTCCGGTACCGCAGCCAGACTTACTACCTATTTTGGAGAATACTTAGATAGAAGAGTGAACTTCATCATATTCCTCAACACTCAAATTGCCTTGCCTGAGGTTTCTGAATTCCTCTTACTTAGCCTCTCTCAACTCCATAGGTAAGAACCTATAAAAGAAAGCTGACGTAAAAGTCTCCCACTCAATTGGACCCGCCCTTACCGACCTAGAATCCTTCCATTGTTCATACAAAACTTAAGCTACATCTTTCAATTTATTAGTGGATAGCTACACTTTCTACCTAGAAGTCAATCCTATAATAGCAAGAGTCTTATAAACCTCATCTATGAACCCATTTGGATCTGCCTCCACCTTGGAGCCACTAAATTCCGGAGGGTTTACCATCAAGAAATCCATAATCTTATAGGCACTCATTCCCCTTATAGGGTTCGGTACCACCTCTTTATTTTCTTGGGCCGTCAAGGATTTAGCCAAAAAATTCATAGAAGTCCTGAACTCCTCTAAAGTAATATTACCCACTTGTGGATCATTAGAAAATTAAGGAGGGACTTGATTCCTCGGGGAGGAAACCCTTTATCCTCATTTGCATCTCCTTCCTTTCTACAATTAGCCCAGTATTAGCCATAACCTTGACAAAGTCATAGGCAAACATTAGAAAAAAGGCCTACTAAAGCCACACTCTATGGCACGACTTGAAGAGTGATGAAGTTAAACTTTCCTAAGCATCCCATAGACTCCTAATCGTAGATGTATCGCGACTCAAACAGATGAATTTACTCTACTAGATGTGGTTTTGAGACAACCTAAGACCATTTCATGATTTTATGCTCTAATACCAAGTTTGTTACGACCGGAGAGCACCCCCTTGTGGTGAAGTGCCATACTTGACCTCTCCGAAGTCTTGTACAACCCCTTTGATATCTTTCATTGCATATATATGAAAAATAATGTAGAATTAAAACTTTTTCTTCAAAAACATAAAGCGGAATCATTTCATAAAACTTCTAACGTATGTATCAAAAATCATCTATGACAACATTAGTACAAATGTCTTGGGTCACAACCCATATTAGTCTAAACATAGAAAATAACACAAAATACAACATAAGGGTGGTGTCCTCGGATTTTATGAGGACTCACCAATCTTCACTTCTGAAAACCTTGGCGAGTCTACCCTTCAAAGCAACTCAATCTCTTCAAGACCCTACATTGGTTTAGAAAGAAGTCAAAATATGAATTAGTCCAAAATCTACCAAGTATGGAAACTATCATACCAAACATAAAATTTTCCAAATGGTTAGTCAACAATAGAGATAATCATAAGACATGAAGGCATAAAAATAACATGAATATCATAATAATAATAAATCATCATAAAGCATATAAGAGTTCACACTTAAATCATTGTCCTTCTTACTCAAATGAGCTACTTCACAAGCCATCTCCAAGTGTACTTGAGCAAGGCGAAGGCAACATCCCATACTACTACCAAATCTAAATACCTATCTTTGCTCATTCTTGATCATAATCCACTCTCATAATTAAGACTTAAGTTCATCATAACATATTAGTAGTATATCCCTAGGCCACCTCAAAGCACACTTGTGCAATGCATGTGAGGCATCCCATTCTATCTCACACACTAAGCATATCTTGAAGTCACCCTATTCCCTTTCATTTTAGTTTAGGAGTCTCTAGTAGATCTATTTCATAATGACAAAGAACTACAATCTTATGTCAATCATGTCATGGAAGGAAACTATACCACTACCAAGCTAAGCATACATCACATAGGGTTCATGTCATAGGTAGCTTCAAATCATACTTGTGTCATGAATGGATGGCAACCCATACTATCATACATACTAAGTACTTCTATAGGCTATCCTAATCCAAGATAACTTATCTGGCATCCTTCTCTATTAAGCTCAACATACTAACATAATAGACCTACCATCATGGAAAAAACATCTCATAATATAATCCAAGCTAACAAAGGAAGGATACAAGTGGACCATCCTAACCACTATGAACCAATAATTTAGATGCAACCTAATCCATATGGGAGCAATAACCCTCAACCCAAAGCTACCATGAGAATATTATCTTAGTATTCTCAATGAAATTCACCTTGATTGCAAGTCAAGATAACATTAGAACAGTATAGGCCTTTACTCTAAAGCTACCATGAAATGGTTTTGGCCTAACCAAGTCAAGCTATCATGAAGGCACTCTAGTCATGCTACTTCATGTTATTCTTATGAGAGCTTCATTACTCAATCCGAAGATACCATGGGAACCACCATCCCCAAGCTACCATGATATAGAATCTTTGCAATACATGATCAAACTAAACATGGGAGATCTTGCTTCCTCCATCCCAAGCTATCATGATATTTATCGCCTCAAGCTACCATGAGTAATTTAACTAAAGCTTCCATGAAATTCAACACCTCAAGATACCATGAGATATACCATCTCAAGCTTTCTTGAGACTCAACATCTCAAGATACCATGAAGGAGTCATGCTCAACCTCAAGGTATTATACCTTGGTCCTACCTTACAAAGTCCACTAAAAGAAGTGACTATAAAATACATCTTTAAGATATTATTTGTCTATCATTTCTTGATTCATTTTAGGTTCTTAGGTCAACCTAGAATTCATATATGTGCGAGAACTTGCTTCCCCTATCTTGTTCATATCTAAGTGTAAAAGAGAAAGAGAACATCATCACATTCCACTCATAATGACTTCACCCCCAAATCCCTAGAAACAATGGAATACAAGCCCTATAAACGATTTTTACCTTCAATTTATCATGATCCATGTCCAATTACAAGTTAATTCATTCAATTAGATCATTAGAAGGTAAATTTAGTCATACATGATCACATAGGTTCAATTCAAACTTTACATGTAAAGAGCATCCTTAATCAATTAGGCCTAGTTCAATTCAAACTTGAGAGTAATTTACCAAATTACCCCACCATTGACCGAATCCATGCAAATTGCAAGCTCAAACGATGCCTGTTAGTAAAGGACATTTAATGGAACGACAACATCGTCCTGCAGGTCCATTGCTTGTGACATAGAGTCACAATTTGGGGTCTTATCTCACACACCTAACTATGGAGTAAAAACTCCCATCAATGAGTCGTAGACCAATGAACCACGCGTCGTTTGGACTCGCCAAGGCAGTGTTTTGCTAACTTTTGGTTCCTCCTCAAGGACCCTTAGGGCGGTCCTTAGGGAGTCTTACCCTATCATTTTGACCTTGAATACGTCCATATACATGTTAATTACCTTTCCTATCCATTTTATCTCCAAACACTACTTAAAACCCCATGAAACATACTAAGGCACACTTGCACATCTGGAGGCTAACTTTCGAACATCTTGGACATTTGACCTCCAAAATCCTCAAACTAACTTATTATTCATTAATTCACCATTTTTAGACCTTAAACTCAAGAAAGACATGTTATGATATAGTTGGACCTAGTTAATTTTGGGTTCCTTACAGGGGGTTTCCATCTCATGTGATAACACATAACTTGGGAATCCGGACTTGCTAAATGTAAGGAAACCCATATGGGGAGCCGGACTTACAAAGACTCAGACCCCCATCTCATTTAATGCCCTTGTAGTTTCTAAGCATTTATTACATTTAGTAATCATCTTTATCCATCATTGAGGTTCACATTAGTCTCAACTAGACCTACATGTAAACATCTTATCCAAATAGCTCACAAGTAATTATAAGTAAGAACAACCCTTTCACTTTAGAAACCAATAAGAAGTGAGTAAACCTTCCTCTTAACACTTTATTATAATCATGAGACTACTTTCAATCATATAATAATCATATCACAACATGATATATTCGTAGCTAATTCAAGTGTCTAGGGTAAAACATGAGCAACGCTTGTTATCGACACCACAACCACACATTAGACATAGGAGCATTACCATCTAAGTAATTCATATGTCATAATTGAATTCAAGAAAGAACCAACCTTCATACCTTCTTGCCCTATCATGAACCTTTATACTTCCATTACCCAAGAATACATAACCAATACATAAACAAGGTAAATTCAAGAAGTAATGCGTAGCAAATATCATTCTACACAATCCATAAAATCACCATCTTCCATAATTACCATAGAAATTTCAAGGTTTAATGAGTTTAGGTAAAAGCCATGGTACAAGGGGAAATCTCAAGTGAGTACCAAAAATAGCTTAAATTACATAGTTAAGAATAATAATAGATCATAATTCAACACCTTTGATCACAATTTCATTTTGAAAAGAGGAACCATGTATAGATAGAAACTTAAGTCTTGGGGGAGTTTTTAAATACTTTTTTAGAGGGGCCTCTTGGGGAAAGAAATCTCAAGAGTAAGAGAAACCATACCTTAAGGATGATTAAATCGCATTTGAGTTATATTCCTTGGTGAATTCGTCCTCTTCTTGAAGCTCTAGTGTTCCTTTAATGGAGTTTTGAGTTGGGGAGAGAAAAACTAGAGAAAGTTAGAGCTAAGTGGGTTTTGGGATTTTGGGGAGTCAGGTTAGGTTAATGAGGTATAACCCTTTTATAGTACCCAACTAACTAATTTAACCACCCCTTAATAATTAATTAATTAACTAACTATTAAATAAACTCCCTCATCTTAGGTGACTTAAGACAATGCATGAGGGGTCAAATGACGACTCTTCGTCGATGCCCTGTCAATCAAACAACAGATCGTACAGGTCAAACGTGGTTTGGGACAGAGACCCATTCTTTGCAGGCCACGTGAAAATGACTAAGTGTGTACCAGCGAGACAACTCGACTGAGCATCATTTAAACGACGTCTCATCATTTGTCTTTGTGGTTGCATACTGCCATTTGACAGTTTTTGGGGTCAAATGTTGGGTCCTCCTCAAAGACCCCTAGAGTTGTCCTTAGGGATTTGTACCGGATGTTTCGACCCTAAACACACTCTAATATGTATTCTAAATCTTTTCACCAAATTTTACCTTTTTACAACTCTTAAAGCCACTTGAAACACACCAAGACATTCTAGCTCAATTTCACTAGTGTCTGGACATCGTGGTCGTTTCTTGACGTGTTGATTCAAACACTTCCTAATTAAGTTCATTACCTTTGTTTAAGATTAGAAATGTTTTAAGGCTTAGTTCATCAAGTTAGGTTGTATACTAAGTCATGGAACTTCTAGAGTGTTACATTATCCCTCTTAGGAACATTGATCCTCGAATTACACCTAAATTTTTTTATAGAGAAAGAAAGAGACTCAATACTAGCAGTCAAACAAACAACAACATGAATATAATCATCATGAGTCACAACTAATAGGAGTGATTCTTTACTCCATTCAACACATAATCATGGCATTACATATGACATCTCAATTCACAATTCACCACACATAAGAGCTCAAAATTTCACATCTCATATGAGGAACTACCTTCTCAATTTCAACATGAACATCAAGAGTTACCATGCAGTTCTTATTTCAAGCAACATAAAACATGATCACTACAATTCTTATGAAGACAACTATACACATAACACATATAAGGGCAAGTTAAATATGAGAGGTTTTTTCTTGAAACTCATTTTAGCATGAACCTTTACAAGCATATGCACATACTTGAAAAAAAAACAAGTCAAGTTCACATTCTTCAAAATTTATTTTCAGGAGGAACTACTAACCTCAACTTTCATTAAGAGTAAGAGGAAAGCGATGAGGGTAGCGCGACTTCATGTTAGTCTTGGCCAACCATGTTGCACCCTCAACTAGATGGTTTCTCAATAGGACTTTAACGGAGGAAACCTCTTTGTTCCTAAGCTTTTTGACTTGAAGAGATAGGATATCAACCGGAACCTCTGCATAAGAAGGATTCTCACTCACCCCTCACCCTTCAATAGATAGACTTGAGTATAGAGCCATGAAATACCTGACAAATCGGGGCTAATTCACTTTGTAATTTCAACCCATAAGTAACTTTCCCGACCCGTTTCAATATCTCATCAGGACCCACATAACAGGACTAAGTTTCCCTTTTTACTAAATTGCATCACCCCTTTCATGGGTGAAATCTTCAGGTAGACCTAATTACCTATTCCAAACTCAAAGTCTATTATTCAATTGCCGGCATAAGATTTTTTCCGACTATAGGTTATTTTCAACCAATATCTTATCATTCAAACTTTTTTCGTAGCCTCATTGACTATCTCGGGAACAATAAGTGAAGACTCACCTACCTCAAACCACCAAACCGGATACCTACATCTCCTACCATAAAGTTATTTAAAAGGTTCCACAGAGATACTAGAATGATAGCTATTATTGTATGAGAACTCTATCAACGGTTGGTGATCATACCAATTACACTTGAAGTCAACGACACAAGCCCTCAAAATATCTTCTAGGGTTTGGATGGTGCTTTGCTCTTATCCCTCCGTTTGAGGATTAAAACGGTACTAAGCTTCACTTGAAACACTACCACCTTATGGAAATATCTCCAAAAACCAAAAGTGAATTAGGCACTTCTATCCAAGATGATTGACAAAGGGATCCCATGCAAACTCACAATCTCAATAAGGTACAACCTAGCATATTCCTCTGTTGAATAAGTAGACTTGACGGGGATAAAGTGGGAAGATTTCGTCAATCTATCAAAAATAATCCATAGGTTTTCGAGGAAAACACACTACGACATCCATATTGATATCTTCCCACTTCAAAGTAGGGACATCCATAACTTGAGTTAACCCTCCTGATCTTTGATGTTCGGACTTTACTTCTTGACAAATACAACATTTAGCCACAAACTACCCTATATACCTCTTTAAACCGTTGCACCAATAGACCTCTTGAAGATCACGATACATTTTGGTGGCACCCAAATGAATGGAATATCAGGAACCATGAGCTTCTTCCAAAATTGTCTTCTTAGGTCATCAACATCCGGTACACACAATCTACCTTTTCGCCTAAGTACCCCACAACCCCTTGGAAGAATGACTCATTGAGCTTGACAAGGACCGATTCCTTCAATTACATCAATAGAGGATTAAGGGGTTGCTTATATTTCACCTCTACCATTAAAGATTATTTGGAATTATGATGAACAATAGAACCTCCGTTTGGAGAATATTTCAACAGAGACACCTAACCAAGCCAATCTACGTACCTCTTTCACTAAATATTTCTTATCATCGGGAACACGGGTTACACTACCGGTTGACATTAAATTTAGAGCGTCCGCAACCACATTATCCTTGTCGGGATGGTAGAGAACAATCATGTCATAATCTTTAGAAAGTTTCAACCACCTTCTTTGTCATAGATTCGACTCCTTTTGAGTAAAGACATATGGAATACTATTGTTGTCCATAAACACATCCATATGTACCCCATAAAGATAATACCTCCATATTTTCAAGCGAAACACAACGGGTACTAGTTCAAGATCATGCGTTGGATATTTTTTCTCATGTACCTTCAGTCGTCTAGAGGCGTATTGTATCACCTTACCATGTTTCATAAGGAAAACACCCAAACCTACTCGAGTAACTTCATAATACACTACTAACCCTTTGGTACCCTCCCATAAAGTAAACATCAGATCGAAGGTAAGCTTATCCTTCAACTCTTGGAAACTTCTTTCACAAGCTTATCACCACTCAAAATTTTCAAAGTAGAAGCAATGGATGCGAACCCATCAACAAATCTCCTATAATACCTGGCTAAACCCAAGAAAGTTTGAATAACGGTTAGAGTCAAAGGTCTAGGACAACTTAATCGCTTCCATTTTCCTTGGATCATCCTCTATATCCTCACTTGAAACAATGAAACCAAGAAGAGCAACCAATCTTAACAAAAATTCACACTTACTATATTTAGAAAAGAGTTGATGTTCCTTAAGTACTGGCAAGACTATCCTCAAATAGATGATATGCTCATACTCACTCTTAGAATATGCCAAGCTATAATCAATGAAGACAATTAAAAAAGAAGTCAAGGTAATTCCAGAATACTCTATTCATAAGGTCCATAAAAGCCACTGTGGCATTAGTTATACCAAAATATATTACTAGGAACTCATAATGATCATACCTAGTTCAGAAAGCCGTTTTGAGAATGTCTTCACCTCTCACCCTAAGTTGGTGATATCCCGACCTCAAACCAATTTTTGAAAAGTTACTTGCTCCTTGGAGGTGATCAAACAAATCATCAATCCTAGGGAGTTGACACCTATTTTTTATGGTGACCTTGTTCAATTGTCTGTAGACTCATATTTCTTTTTCACAAAAAATATAGGATCTCCCTATTGAAAAATGTTTTGTTGTACCAAACCCTTGTTAAGAAAATCCTTGAGTTGAGCCTTCAACTCTTTCAATTCAGCCGGATCCATACTATAATGAGGAATTGAAATGGCTTTCGTATCTGGTAACAAATATATGTCGAAATATATTTCTTGTTCGGGAGGAATTCCAGGTATGTCACCGGGAAAGACTTCTGGAATATCCTTTACTACGGGGACCGACTCTAAAGAAGGAGTCTCGGATTCAAGGTGCTTGACCCTTATAACATGATAGAGACATCCCTTAGAAATAAACTTATAAGCTTTTAGACATGAAATGCTTCGACTTCTAGGGATTGGGTTTCCCCCCTTCCATTCTAAAATGGGTTCATTAGAAATTTGAATTTAAATACCCTTGTTTTACAATCAATAGAAGCAAAACAAGCATGTAACTAATCCATCAAAATATGACGTCAAAGTCCATCATATCAAGTTTTACCAAATCTACCAATGTAACTTTATTGGACAATAATATGGGACATTTCTTAAAGACTCTTTTAGCAACAACGGAGTCACCCACCGGGGTAATAACCAAAAAGGTTCCATTAAAACATCAGGTAAAACATCAAACTTCATGGTCACTAAATGAGTTACAGATATAAAGTGGCACCCGGATCTAGTAATGCATAGATATTAATTAAAAACACTTGTAAAATATCGGTGACAACATCGGGAGAATCCTCTTGATCACCCTTAGAGAGGAGAGCATAGAAGTTATTCTTATTAGGAGCGTCGAGAGTGGGCGCACTTGAGCATTTTCCCTTCCTTGAGAATTTATCATAGGACAATCCCTCTTCATGTGGACTATATTACCACAACTATAGAAATTACCCATGCTAACTAGACACTTGCCTTCATGTTTTCTACCACATTTAGCACAAATAGGCTTCTCAACATAGGGACCACAACCTTTCCCCTCTTTCGGCTTGGGTGTAGACAATTTACCTTTGTTGATCCTTGGAGTTTTATAAGGGCATTGGTTGGGAAAACCACTTCTTATACCTTGGCTTATCTTGAACCTCAAATCTAGTATTTGAATAATTTCCATCTTTGGCCCTTGTCTTCTTCAACTCCCTACCAATTAAGCTTTTCCTCCTCAATTTGTTCAGCATGAAAAATGAGACAAGAGATACATTCTAGGAATCAGCATAGACAACCTACTTTAATTTACCACAAGATCGGATATCCTCGTAACAAATTTGTTCATCTAAGCCCTACAATCCGCTAACATAGTAGGAGCATATACTTTTTCATACTCATACCCCTTGGCGAAGGTTGATGAATTCTTGCATTTTCCTCTCCCTTAATTCCAAGGGAAACAATCTATCAAGAAAGGTGGTCTTGAAAGACCCCCCCCCCCCCCACAAGTAATTCGGCCTTCTCTAAACAGCCTCTCATCTATCCATTGTTCATACCAAACTTGAGCCACATCTTTGATTTGATAGGCGACTGGTTCCACCTTTTCTTTGACTAGTAACACCCATCGCACCTAGCGCCTTGAATATTTCATCTATAACCCTTGTGGGTGTTCTTCCAAGTGGGAGCGGGAGAATGTAGTGGGACTCATCCTTGTGAAATCATGTATCCTTGATGCGGTGGTTAAAAAGTATTGGGGTTCGCTTTTTCCCTAGAAAACCAAGAAACTTGAGTAGGCAACACTTGATTCAAACTATGAATGGCCACCCTTATCTCAACATTAGCCATAGCCTTATTAGTAGGAACTTGAGGGTTCTGAGGAGCTTGAGGGTGAACCGCCTTATTCACATTCTCCTCTTCGACCCTTTGAGCGTTGTTCCTTCTTGTATTCATTGCCTATAAGCACAAGAAAATGATTATTAGAAAGGGATAAATACCAAAAATATGAGAATTTCCTAAGAATCACATAGCCTCTCAAACATAATTGTGGTGCGCTTCACAATGGTCAAGACCCTCAAAATTAACTAAGGTGTCTAGAGTCTCACATGTGCCCAAAAATTTTAATAAAATGTTCATGAAGTGTTTTATATCGATTATAGTTTATTTGAAGTGATTTGGAGGTCAAACGTCAAGGAACGACCAAGTCGTCCAGATATAGCCTTGTGCGCGCGCTAGTGAGTCCTTGTATGTTGTATGTGATTTTATGTGTTGTTCGGAGTCTTAAAGCAGTGTGTATGAACCTAACACCTAGAGGGACATATTTAGGGTCAAACCTTCCAGTTAACACACTCTGAGGACAAACCTAGGGTCTTGTAGGAGGACTCAATCATTAGCGAACAAGCTGCCCAAGGTAGCAGAATTTGCACATGGAAGGAACATGTCCGCTTTGCGAACTTGTTACTACAAAGTAAAAATTATGCTTCCGTGTCATGGAAACGTCATGAACTCTAATGTGTTGAAAGTTAATTCAAAAAATCATGTGGGAACAGATCCTCTTCGTGGAATTTCTCCCCTACGAAAATTGCGAAAATGAAAGTTTAGTTTGACATGTCTAAATTTCAAATAAGAATGAGGGTGTTTTGAGAACTGTGGGAGTCGGTTAAAAATTAATTTTAAGACCTATTTAACCCCTTTTCCAAGGGAAAAACCTATCACCCAATAACAAATTAAAAATCCCAAAACCTTCTTCTCTTCCTAATTCTCTCAAACCTCCATTGTAGACCAAAACTCAGGTTCAAGCTAGGGGATGAATATTTATGGTCTCTTATCCAATTTTCATGGGTCTTTATTCAATAAGGTATGGTAATCTTTGATATTTTGTTAATATTCCATCTAATGAGTTCAATAAAATATTTTCAAAAGTGATTCAATGACTAAAATGCTCAATTTTCAATCTAGCCATGTGTTCATTGCCAAATTGATTTTAAAAGCATTATAATGATGAATTTATGATTTAATACTGTTATATATGAATTTCAATCCAATATCATGAAGAACCCATGATTCTCCTAATTTCTCAAATTGGCCTATAATGTGGGTCTTGTTATCTTGATTCTACGTTGATTGAATTATGCCTGGATTATGTTAAGTTGCATATTACTATTTTTGTCCATTTTATTTTAATATTAATTGTGGAGGAATAATCTAAGGTGATCATTGCTTGGAGAATCGGTGATTTGACCTAGATCTCTCTATCGATTATGGAATTGACATTGAATTGCATTGTATGGTATGGTCCACTTGTAGGGGCGGTGTTTACATTATTGTATATATTTATATGTGATAATCATGGTCTTGAAGGCATTATATGCAAGATGAATTGATATGATGATTTCTTTGTTGTGAGGTTGATGGGTGTAACCCTTGATTCTAGTTTAATGTTCTAAGTGAATTGATGTTAGGTGAAGTTAAATGTATAGTATTCCACACCAGTTGCATCATTTAGGTGTATGGATGATATTTTATATATGTGGATGATCATGTTAGGGTTATCTGTGGTCTTTATTGCTAATGATGATGAATAATCTTGTAGTGTGACCCCTACCTATGAAATCCCTGTATGAATATGTGAACAAAGTATGCTAGGAGTCTTCTATTCTAATATTTAATATGTTTTCGCCTCCTACGATGTAATGTGAGAGTGTATAGTCTATGGTCCTTAATACTCTATATGTGTTTGACTTAAGACATGAGGAATGTTGTACATATGTTGTGATCTTTAGAGAATGGCTTCCTCATAATTATGTTATAGTCATTATGTGATCATGTTGACCAATGTAGGCACAAACTTCATGCATGTATATGAGTAGGATAGATTCATGATGATTAAGGAAAGGATAGTTTTCCAATGCATCATTACCTATGATTATGCATGTAATTATGTGAATAATGAAGTTATAAACATGTTTTCCCAGAAATGTTTATGCGAAGGTATATCTCACAAATGTATGCATACACACATGATTTTATGAATGGTAGAAATATCTGAAAGGACATTCTCATATCAACTAGGTTCTATGATGGAAGGACATTCTTATCTTATAAATTTTTGAGCTATATGATGTATAATGGAGAAAGCTCTTAAAGAGTTCCTTATGAACGAATGTTATTTAAAGGCTTAATTAAGTTATAAAATGGAGTTTGACCTTAGCACCAAGTGAAAATGACAAATGAGAGTGGGATCTTCATATTTAGTAATTCCCTCTTCCAGAAGAGAACCTTCACGTTTAGCAAGTCTGGGTTCAAAACCTAGATGTTGTCTTATGAGATGAAACCTCTACGTCTAGCAAGTCAAGGTTTCTAGTTTCATCACTATGTGCCCCTGTAGGTTTTAGCTAATGGATCCACTAGAATAGATATTATGAATGATGTTCCAACCTTGGAAAGTAGTACCTTCTCTTTTCAATGTGGGAGTAAAACACCGGATTCCATATAGCTCACATGGTCTATGTCGGTTCTTGCTATGTCTCTAGAATGTTAAGAACTTAACTATAATAAGAATATGGATTGTAATCATAACTCCTTTAGGATTTTATTTAGTATAGGTGGGACTATGGACCCTATCTATACATTGCACTAGTGAAATCTAAAAAAAGAATAAGATTAGTACTTTTATGAAATGAATTCTTATATTATGTATGATTTGTATGAATGTTTGTTAAGATGACTTTGATATGATAAGACATGAATTATGACTATGCATGTGAATTACACTAATGACATCTAAATGAGTTTACTTAGTGTATGTGGGTTATGAGATTCCATGTAGACATTGCACAAGCAAGCTTGTGAAGGGTTGTGAGGGTGGTTTACCAACGATATGAACTAAATTAGTTATGACTAAATTATTGTAATGGAATGAGTCTTTACATGATGTTATAAACTATTTGGCCTTATTTCTAGTAATAATTGAATTTGACTTGTTGAGTATGATATGCCTAGTCTAGGGTGAGTTCATGGGAACACTTGGTGTGAGTAGTATTCTAGGATACTACTTGTACGTTGCAATAGTGTGACTTGGGGTTGTCTTAAGTGATGCTTCTTATGTGAAACTTATGTATTATTATGAGCTTATGACCTTATTATTATATGTTGTTGTGTTGCTAAAGCATATTTATGATAGACTATCTTAGGTAACCTTAAGGTGATACATTGTACTAAGTACACTTTACGGTTGTTTAAGGGAAGAAGTTAAGACAAAAAGAGAGGTAATGAGTTGTATGTAATGGATATGCCTCAAAATATGTTAAGTGGCTTTATGTGTCATTATGATTACTGTACATGTCTATATGATGTATGTGAACTATATTGTGGTTGTCGCGCCAATGTTTCTGAAGTTTACTAAAAAGACATGATGCATGATTTCTAATTAAATGTCCTCCTTAAATGCATCTTTTTGCATGGTTGTCATATTTACTGCATTCTTGTACTATTACCTATCTTCTTCATGTTTTTACACAAAGCGTGGGTGATGATGGCTACAGGATGTATTCTAAGTCAAGAGCTTTGTTAGATGTCCCAAGTTCAAGTAAAGGGATTTGTATGATTCAAGGATTGACTATGTCAATGATGTTCTTTAAGTTTATGCAATAGTTAGATTATACTTTATGTTGTTAAGGGTCGTGTCCCTATCCTATTCTATTGAGTTGTGTCTTAAGTTAGCAAACGAGACTTAAAGTCTAATTATGTACTTATCATATTATATATATATATATA
>NC_028643.1:38701361-38764013 GCF_001406875.1 Solanum pennellii | reverse complement strand
CATAATTCAAGGCATATAACATAAAGAAAACAATTTTGGATTGAAGTGATGGCTAGATCAAAAGCCCTAGTTTGTTGTGACAATATAGAATTCAAAAATACATGTTTTGAATGGCTTCATGGTGAAACTAATCCATGAATCAAAATCTCCATACCTTAATTAATGATTGCACACGAAATTGAAGTGAAAAACTTGAGAAATTGGTCTTCTTCTCACAGCTTCCTATGCTATTCAATATAGGTTGAGTTAGAGAGAGAATATGAAGAGAAGTGGGATAGATTTGGTGACTTTATTATATATATATATAATATATATATATATATATATATATTATATATATATATTTATATATATATAAAGTTCTAAAGTTTCTGCTATTTTATATGTAATGAGTTATTTCTAAGGGCTTGTATAAGTCCTCTGAGAGATCAAGTACGACATGTTACTTCTAATGGGTGTTCCCAAGTCATTACAATCTTGGTATAAGAGCATGATGTTATGAAAAGTGGGTTTAGGGTCCAAAGTCTTTTATTTCCACGTCTGGTAGATTCATGTTCATCGGTGGTGAGTCAGACATATATATGAGAAAGAGGGTATAGGTTGATAGAGTTTCACTTTCTTCACTAATCTTGTGTCAAGCCATAATACTTTGATGTATATGATCTCTCTCTTATGTTTTATTGGAGATGGCTTTTTATATATTTTTTTGGATGGGATGATGTCTCAAATCTTGAGGAAGAAAATGTGAGTTTTGATGTTTACCTTGGTTTTTTGTCTTGATAAGTAATTGTGAAGGTGAATTTGGTATATTTTGATGTGATTCCATTTCCGACAATATGTGATTTATGAGATATTATGCTGAGAAGTTATGATATGATATTGTTATAGCTTTTTAAGAGTTGTTGTAGTTCAATGGAGTTCCCTTGGAAATGATAGGTTGTTTAAAGGTTGTAAATTCCCTAAATGGTCCCATTTTGAGTTCCCTTTAACTTTGGTAGGTTAAGAATCACTTTGAGTGATGGTTATGGAGGGGACTAAGCTATCTACTCATTTGTGGTCCCTTGAATTCCTCACCTAGTGAAGTTGAATGAATAACGAAGGGGGAAATGGTCCCTTCTTGAGAGATGGAAGAAGGTGACGTTAAAAAGGGTTTACTTAAGCTTGATCCCAAAAGGGGGATGTGATGCTTTACTAGAAAGATTGGTAAGTCCCAATTCTCTTGGAGGAGATAAGTTTCTCTTAAACGGGTTTACCCTAAGTGGGGGATGATTATGTGAGTGGTAAGGTGGTAGATATCCCTATATTTTCGTTCTATTCCAACTCAATCTTGAAAGCAATGAGATCCTAAGTAGTTTGTTTTTGATGAGAGTCTTGTATGTGAGAATAAGTGTCATGTTCTCCATATGTTATGCATGTCTTAAATTACACTATTTTATGCATGTTATGTAAGGTCATTATTGCATGAAAAGGGGAATTATTTTAATCAAATTGCATGTTTCTCATGTTGTTGTGCCTCTTGATATGGTAAATGTGCATTTAACTTCATGAGATAACTAGATGAACATTCTTAAGAACACTTTTGATGTGAGGGTGTTTTGGCCCAATAATGAGGTGTTAAGTTTTCTTTATATAAGAAAATATGAGTCCCTTTAAAATATGTGACTTTTCATGACCTTGAAAGTGTTCATGTAGGCTCACTCTTGAGAAGGGGTGATAGGTCTAGTCAAAGTCATCAATGTGTGCGTATTAGTTGTCACAACTTTTTTAAATGACGCATGTTTATGAAAGCTAGGGTCAAGCTAGCAAGTTGAAATTGTCTGAAATAACTTCCTATTATTGTGACATCTGTGATGTGAGCTGCCATTTTTACTTCATAAGGAAGAGAGTATGAGCATAATGTTGTTTGTAGTAAGGAAATCCTCCTTAAAATGAATTGACCCTCCTGTATTTCTTTTATGTGAACTTTATGATACCACGTGTATATGTTGTGACTAAGCGAAGGTAGTTCCTCCTTGAACAAAAGTTAAACATGGTATTGTCATATATGACCTTGAGCTATTATGTCTAGGCTATAACATTGTGGATCTACATTATTCATGATTTTTGTACAACTAAATGAATTGCTTAATTTTCTCATGAGTTGAAGTGTGGATTATGCCTATGTGTGCATTTGAAATAATACATTGTATGTCTAACCTTATGATGAGATAATGATCATGACTAAAGGATTAGAGAAGGTAGTTCCTCCAAATGGCAGTGAGTATGAAGAATCATGTGTTCATGTAAATGATTGTAGAAATAGACCATCATTGATTATTTTTGCCTCGAGTACATAATGGTAGGAAGTTGTTGTTCCTTGTAAGTTGGTGCATTAACTATTATATGATGATATGTTGAATGTTGTGAGCTTCTTACGTCTTTGAAAGTGTTTTATAAGTTTCAAGTGTCAATCGAGGACGAACGTTCCCAAGTGGGGGACATTTTCAAGAGCCTCAAAATTAACTTAGGTGTCTACATGCTCAAATGTTCCCAAAAAGGTTAATAACCTGTTAATGAATTGTTTTAGAGATGGTATACTTAATTTGAAGTGGTTTTGAGGTCGAACGTTAAGGGGCGACCAAGTCATTCGGAAACTAGCTTGTGTGCGCTAGTGAGTCCTTATATGTTGTATGTGTTTTTATATGTTTTTTTGGAGTCTAAAAGCAGTGGGATGACCCTACAACCTTGAGATACATATTTACCATCAAAATTTCTAGTTACAATACTCCAAGGACCAACCTATGGAACCTTGAGGAGGACGCAACCATTAACCAACAAACTGTCCAAGGCAGCATAATTTGTACATGAAAGAGCGGACTTGTTCCTCCCAAGGAAAAATTCTTCCTCTATGTCGCGAACTCTAATATCTCGAAATTTGATTCAAAAAATCATGTGGGAATAGCTCCGCATCGCAGACTTGCTCATCGACGCGAATTCCGATAATGAAAGTTAAGTTTGATATATCTAAAAGTCTAAATAAGAAAAGGGGCGTTTTGGGAACTTTGGGAGTCGGTTAAAAACGTTTTTAAGACCTATTTAACCGCTTTCCCAAGAAAAAAAACCTAACACCTAATAATAAATTAAAAAAATCCCAAAACCTTCTTCTCTTCCAAAGTCTCACAAACCTCCATTAGAGACCAAAACTCAAGTTCATGCTAGGGGATGGATTTTAATGGTTTCTTCTTCAATTTTTAATCAATAAGATATGGTAATTGTTGATCTTTATTTAATCTTCCATCTAAGGAGCTCAATCAAAGATTTTTAAAAGTGATTCAAAAACCAAAATTCTAGATTTTCAATCTAGTCATGGGTTCATTGTAAAATATATTTTAAAAGCATTCTAATGATGTAATTATGATTAGATACTGTTTTAATTATGAATTTCAATCCAATTTCATGAAGAACCCATGATCCTCCTAATTTCTCAAATTTTCCTATAGTGTGGGTCTTGTGATCTTGATTCTATGTTGATTAAATTATGATTCGATTATTTTGAATTGCCTATTACTATTGTTGTCCACGTAAAATGAATATGAATTGTGGAGGAGTGATCTAAGGTGATTATATCTTGGAGAATTGGTGATTTGACCTAGATTTCTCTATCTAGTATGGAATTGACCTTGAGTTGCATTGTGTGGTATGGTCCACTTATTGTGACAGAGTTTACATTCTTGTATATACTTATATGTGATGATCATGGCCTTAAAGGCATTATATGCAAGATTAATTGATATGATGATTTGGTAGTTATGAGGTTGATGGGTGTAACCGTTGATTCTAGTTTTATGTTCTAAGTGAATTGATGTTAGGTGAAGTTAAATGTATAGTATTCCACACTAGTTGCATGATTAGGTTTGTGGATGATATTTTATATGTGTGGATGGTCATGTTAGGGTTAGGCGTGGTCTATATGGCTAATGATGACAAATACTCTTGTAGCATGACCCGTACCTATGAAATCCCTATATGATTATATGATCAAAGTATGCTAAGATTCTTCTATTCTAATGTTGAATATGGTCTTGCTTCCTATGATGTAATGTGAGTGTGTGTAGTCTAGAGTCCTTATTGCTCTAAATGTGTATGACTTAAGACTTGAGGAATGTTGTACATGTTTTGTGATCTTTAGAGGATGGGTTCCTCAATGTTATGTTGTATTCATGGTGTGATCATGTTGACACACACACACACACACACACACTTTATGCATGTCTATAAGTAGGATAGATTGATGATGACTAAGGAAATGATAGTTCTCCTATGCATCATTACATATCACTATGCATGTAACTATATGATTAATGAAGTGATGAACATGTGTGCCTAGAAATGTTTATGTGAAGGTAGATCTCACATATGTATGCACACACATGATTGTATGAATGTTAAATTATGTAAAAGGACATTCTCACATGAAGTAAGTTCTATAATGAAAGGACAATCTCATCTTAGAAACATTTGAGCTATATGACGTATGAAGGAGCAAGCTCCTAAAGCCTTATATATGAATTAATGTTAATTAAAGGCTTAATTATGTTTGAAAGGGGAGTTTGAGCTTAGCACCGAGTGAACATGAGAAATGAGAGTGGGAGCTTCACTTTTAGTAAGTCTGGCGTACCACAAGAGAACCTTCACGTTTAACATGTTTGGGTTCCCAACATAGATGTTGCCTCATGATATAGAAACCTCCACGTCTAAAAAGTCAAGGTTTCTAGTAGCAATCTCCATATTTCATAACTACGTACCCCCGTAGGTTTTTTTCTTAGTGGATCCACTAGAATAGTTATTATGTATGATGGTCCTACCTTTGCAAGTAGTACTCTCTCTTTTTCATATGGGTGTAGAACACCGGATTCTAGTTAGCTCAAATGGTATGTCGATTATTGCTATGTCTTCCGAATGTATGAAATGAACTAAGATAAGAATATGGACTCTAATCATAAATCTTTGAAGAGTTTACTTAGTATAGGTAGGACTATGGACCCTACACATGCATTGCACTAGTAAACTTCAAGAAAGGATAAGATCAGTAGTTTTTTGAAATGAAAATTTATGTTATGTATGATTCGTATGATTGCATGTTAAGGTTACATTACTATGCTTAGACATGAATTATGACTATGCATGTGAATCACACTTATGACTTCTAAATGAGTTTACTTAGTATATGTGGGGATGTGGGACTCTATGTGTATAGTGCAGAAGTATGCTTGTGAAGGGATTCTGAGGGTTGTTTACCTATGATATGAACTAAATGAGTTATGACCAAAGTCTAATAAAGGAATGAATCCTTACAGAACGTTATGAATTATAGTAATAATTGAAGTTGTTATGATTTGTTGAGTATGTTATGCCTAGTCTAGGGTGACTTCTTGGGAACACTAAGTGTGAGTAGTACTGTAGGATACTACTTGTACATTGCACTAGTATGACTTTGGGGTTGTCTTAGGTGATGTTTGTTATGTGAATCTTATGTCTTATGATGTGCTTATGACCTTATAATTATATGTGTTTGTGTTGATGAATCATATTTATGATAGAATATCTTAGGTGACCTTAAAGTAATACATTGTACTAAGTATACTTGAGGTTTCTTAAGGGAAAAAGTTAATACAAAAAGAGAGGTAATGAGTTGTATGTAATGGATATGCATCAAAACGTATTAAGGGGATTTATGTGTTATTATGAATAGTGTACATGTCTATATGATGTATGTTAACTATATTGTGGTTGTCGTGAGAATGTCCATGAAGTTTACTAAAAAAACGTGATGCATGATTTCTAATTATGTGTCCTCTTTAAATGCATGTTTTTGCATGGTTGTCATACGTAGTGCATATTTGTACTAACATCCTTCTTCTTCATCTTTTTACACGAAGTGTTGGTGTTGATGGTTAGAGGATATCTCTAAGTGAATATTTGGGAGAGATCACCCAAGTTTAAATAAAGGGATCCTTATGATTCATGGATTGCCTATGTCAAGGATATAATTTAAGTTTATATAATAGTTAGATTATATTTTATGTTGTTAAGGGTTGTGTCCCTATCCTATTTTATTAAGTTGTGTCTTACGTTTGCAAACGAGACATTAGAGTCTAATTATGTAATTATTAATATATATATTAATAATTACATAATTAGACTCTAAAGTCTCGTTTGCAAACGTAAGACACAACTTAATAAAATAGGATAGGGACACAACCCTTAACAACATAAAATATAATCTAACTATTATATAAACTTATATATCGGTGTGTGCGTGTGATAAGTAATGATTCAAAAATATGATGTGCTATGAATGTTTTTAAATTTTACGTTATTTTTACGATTATTCAATGAAAGATGTCTAAGTGTTTGCATAAGACCTCCGAGACGTCAAGTACACTGTGTTACTTTTAGAGGGTGATCCCCGATCGAGACAACAACTAGGAGCAAGACTCTACCTATGTAACACCTCATACCTAAAACAAACAAGAATCATCTTTTGATAAATCTACACGTACAATTGACGGTCAGTATCGACGGACCGTAGTCTAATCTATGGCCCGTACTGCACATCCGTTGTTTTCCACTGAAAATTTCCAAAACAAAGGTCGGAAAAATTGGCCAAGTCACGACCCACGGACAAATCTATGGTCAGTATGTAAGACTACAATCCGTATTCTGTGTCCATGAATAATGATACGATTTACCTAGCCTCTAATATGAACCACGATTGACCAGTACGGTCCATAGATGGAACTATGGACCATAGGTCTGACTGTAGGTGAAAGTTAGCAGTCAGTTAGGGGAGAAATGTTGTTGGGTCAACTTCAAATGGTCATATTTTAATACAAAATAAATTAGGTGACCTATGAACTATTAAATGATAGATTATTGAATTATCTTTCCATAGATACCTAGTTCTCTAAAATCCAACCTCCGAGTAAAAAGTTATGCCCGTTATAGTAAAGGTCTGTCGAGCAGACCCAAGTGACGAACCCTCGATTGAACGACGGCCCGTCAGTCCACATCATCATTTGGTCCGACAAAAAAAATTTCACAGGGTCTTTTGGTCTTTTCCTAGTTTGCTTAACCCTAAGATACGTCATTTAAGCCCTAAATCATTAGATATTAGTCAGTTCAAACCTACAAACATAATAAGAACTTACCTAAGTCAAAATCATAAATCAAAACTTAGCAATTATAAGCAAGAAGGGAGAAAAAGGTCAAGAACCCTAGTTCAAGAATTCAACAAGGTTCCTTCAGTTAAAGCTTGAAAATCTAAATATTTCTCTCTACATTTTATCACCAGGTATGTGTGATGAGACTAGTATAATAGGTTCCTTTCACCCATTAGTTCCCTAGTTTTCAGTCCGTTCTTGATTCTCTTATCATTGATAGACCTAGGTTTTCTAGAATTATAGCAGATGATCACATATTAGTAAGGTATATAATCTAAATCAGTTTGTAATGTTATTATTCAGTTTATCGCATGAACTTCAAAACTATGTATTTCTTTAGTTCTTGAATTACACATGCTAGGTCAGATATTTCAGTTACTTCATTATATACATGCTTTTTTTTAATTAATGCATAACTATCATACTAATTGTTGCATTCTCAGTTTACATGTTCGGTTTTGAGTTATCTAGTATTTACAAAAATTCAGTCATAATGTCTTAATCACTTAATTCATTGGGAGTAGCATAATACCGAGTTAGACTAGAGTGCATAATACCCAAATAGTCCCAAAACTACTATTCAAGTAGGTTGTAATTCTCCTCTTTGGACATCAGTTTAGTGATCACGCTAGCGTTATAACTCTTGCATGGTATGTTGGGTCTCTCAATAGGGCATATACATCGGACTCTACATTTAGATCATGTTGTTTAATTATCAGCTATTGGTATCTCCCACAGTTCAATCAGACTCTATTACACTGACCATATTTAGAGTTCACTTAGTATTCAATCTCAACATGTTATAAATTTTGTCATTACATCCAGTTAGCTCAGAATTCAGTGTATCATGTTCAGAATGTTATACTTACTTTTGTGCCTGTTCAATTATTTTTTGTTTCAGCTTTATACTATCTTATATGCTCAGTATCTTTCAAGTAGTGATGCATACATGCGCTGCATCTTCTCGTGATGCCGGTTAAGGTTCTCAGCATCCAAATCATGCTTAGATTGATTTCCAATCTCCAGTTCAATAGAATAATTTGTGAATCATCATTCTTTGAGGACAATAGTCATGAGTTTATTTCAGTATTTCTAGTCTCTTAGTTCCAAATTTTGCTAGACTTAGCTGGGCCTTATCCACACATTTCTACTCAGTTGGAGGCTATTTTCAGACATAGTTAGTTTCAACTTATTACTGAGTTAATATTTTTTTTGTATTAAACTCATAGTTTTCAAATATCTCAATTATAGTATATGGGTATTTCCCCCATATTTTCATTCTAATTATGATTTATATTCCGCATTAGTTTAATATTCTTAGCATGATCATGATCATGTCAACATGGTAGCTTAGGATCACTTGTGTTCCTACGTGCCGTGTCCGCGTCTCAGGGTATCTCCAGGCGTGAAAAAATTGGTATCAAAGTACTAGGTTAAGTGTCCTAGGATGTCTGAAAAGCCGCACTAACTATACTCATTTTCATAGGTGTGAAGTGCACCACATCTAATGAGAGGGACGATACGAAGTGTTTTTGCAAAACTTTACTTTCTTATTACTTTTATCGTGCGTAAGGTATGATCTAATTTCATTCTAACTCGACGTTCTACATTTCAGATCATGCCTCCTAGTAGACCTAACGCTGGGAACGCGAATGCCAGAAAATGCAAATGCAACTCCTCTAGTCCCATATCAGGAAGTCTCTAACGCTGAATACACAAATGCCATTCAGATATTGGCTCAGAGTGTAGCCAACCAAAACAATCAGTGTGTTCAAGCTCAGGTGATTGCAAATGGTGGATCAATAGCAGCTAGGGTGCTTGACTTTGTTATAATGAATCCTCTTGAGTTCTTAGTATAGGAGAGTATTGAGGATTCCTAGAATTTCTCGGGTGAGATCAAGAAGATATTTGAGGTGATACAGGTCACTGGAAATGATCAGGTTGAGTTGGCATCATACCAGTTGAAAGATGTTGCTCGTATCTGGTACACTCAGTGGAAGGAAAATAGGGGTACAGATGCAGCCCAATTACTTGGGATTGCTTTAGTGAGACCTTTCTGGATAGGTTTTTCCCAATAGAGTTGAGAGAAGCAAAGACTCAATAATTCATGAATTTAAGGCGGGGAAACATGATGGTTGAAGAGTATGGGATCAAGTTTAACCAACTTTCGAGGTATGCTCCTCACATGGTTGTTGACTCCAGGGATCAGATGAATAAGTTCTTGTATGGAGTATTAGATTTGGAGAAAACAAAGTGTATAAATGCTATGTTACTGTGAGATATGAATGTCTCTAGGCTTATGACTCATGCTCAATAGGTTGAGGGTGATAAGCTTAGGGAACAGGCCAAAGGAGAATAAGAAGGCTAGAAGTGGGAACCATGACTACTCTTAGCAGAAATTGGGTGGTGGAAATCCCTCGCAAAGTCAACAAATATTTTCAACCCCAGCACTTTATCAACTAGTGTTCCATACTCCAAGAACAAGTAGAATCAGAAGGTTAGGGCACCAGGCTCTAAGTCTCAGGGAAGTGTTTTAGTCACAAGATCTAACCCACTTCACCTAAGTGTAGTAAGAACAATCCAAGCGAGTGCCTTACAGGAAAAAAAAGATTAGTTTATGTGCGGTCAGTCTGGTCACAAGTTGAGGGGTTATCCTTCTAGACAAGGTCAAGGAGGTGGTAACGGTAGAGATCAGTCTGCAACTTCAGCAACACAAACAAGTTGCCCAACTCCATAGGGTAACTCATCTGGCACAGGTGGTGGTCAGCACCAGAATAGTTTGTATGCTCTTTAGGCTAGCCAGGATCAGTAAGTTTCTCTTGATGTAGTAACTGTAAGTTACGAGTCTTTGACCTTGATGTTTATGCATTGTTTGATCCAGAGGCTACTCTTTCTTTTTTAAGTCCTTACATAGCAGTCCAATTCAGTGTCAGTCCATATACTCTGTCAGAACTTTTCTCAGTCTCTACTCAAGTCGGTGACCCATCTATTTCTAGACGGGTATTCAGAAATTGCCCTGCACAGTATCTTAGAAAATCACCTTAACAGATCTTGTAGAGTTAGAAATGGTAAACTTTGATATCATTCTATGCATGGATTGGTTACATTCTTGTTATGCCTTAGTCAATTCTAGAACTAGGATTGTTCGTTTTTAGTTTTCCAACGAATCAATTTGAGAATAGAAGGGTAGTATAGAGCCTATGAGTCGATTCATTTTTTACCTTAAGGATAGAAAGATGATCTCTAAGGGTTATATCTATCATTTATATTGGGTTAAGGATTACAGCTTTCAAAGCTCAACTCTTGAGTCAATTCCAGTAGTAAGTGAATTTCAAAAGGTGTATCCAGAAGATCTTTCTAGAGTCCCTCCCAAAAGAGAAATTGACTTGGGAATAGATCTCCTTCCTGATGTCCAGCCTATTTGTATTCCTCCTTACATAATGGCTCTATATAAGCTTAGAGAATGGAAAAATAAGTTGAAAGACTATCTAGATAAGGTCTTTATCAGACCTAGTATTTCGGCATGGGGTGCACCATTATTGTTCGTAAAGAAGAAAGATGATTCTCTCGAATGTGCATTGACTATAAATAGTTGAACAAAGTCACAATCAAGAATAAGTTTTCTATCCCTAGGATTGATGACTTGTTTGACCAACTTCGTGGTGTTAGTCATTTCTCGAAGATAGACCTCAGATCATGTTATCATCAGCTTAGAGTCAGACACAGAGACATTCCATAAAACAGTCTTCAAGACTCAGTAAGGTCATTATGAATTTGTATTTTAGTCATTTGGAATAACAAATGCTCCTACAAATTTCATGGATTTGATGAACAAAGTGTTCAAAAAGTACTTAAACTTGTTCGTTATCGTCTTTATTGATAATATCCTCATTTACTATAGGAATGAGGAAGAACGTGCGAGTCATTTGAGAGTTGTTGTGTAGACTCTCAATGATCGCCAGTTATTCGCTAAGTTTAGCAAATGTGAATTCTGGTTGCAATATGTTGCTTTCCTTAGTCACATTGTATTAAGCAAGGGGATCCGGGTGGATTTGCAGAAGATAGAAGCAGTGAAACAATGGCCTAGACCTACCTCTACTATAGATATCAGAAGTTTCTTAGGTCTAGAGTTTTATTATAGAAGGTTCGTGGAAATATTTTCATTCATAGCCTCACCATTGACTAGGTTGACTCAGAAGATGGTCAAGTTTCAACGTACAAATGATTGGGACAAAAGCTTTGAATAATTTAAAACTAAATTGACTACAGTTCCTGTATTGACTCTACTGGAGGGCTAAGATGGTTATATGATCTATTGCAATGCATCCAGAGTTGGCCTAGATTATGTGTTGATGTAACGAGATAAGGTTATAACTTATGCTTCTAGACAACTTAAGGTGCATAAGAAGAACTATCAAACTCTTGAGCTTGCAGCAGTAGTGTTTACACTCAAGTTACAAAGACAGTACTTGTATGTTGCTCATTTAGATGTGTTCACTAACCATAAGAGCCTTTAGTATGTGCTCACCCAGAAATGGTTAAATCTTCCCTAGAGACGATGGCTTGAGTTCCTTAAAGATTATGATATTAGTGTGCATTATCATCCTGGTAAGGTGAATGTAGTAGCGGATGGTCTTAGCAGATTATTTATGGGTAATGTAGCGCATGTTAAGGAAGAAAGGAGCTAGTGAAGGATGTTCATAGGCTTGCTAGCTTGGGAGTTCGCCTTATGAGCATATCATACAGTGGTGTAGCACTTCAGAATTGGGAAAAATCATCTTTTTGGGTGAAGGTTAATGAAAATAAAGACACTGATCCAATCTTGCTTGAGCTTAAGGGTGCAGTCCACAATTAGAGAGTGCAGGTTTTCTCCCAAGGGGGAGATGGTGTACTTCGCTACCAAAGTAGATTGTGTGTTCCTCATTTGGCTGAGTTCAGATAGGATATTGTTTAGAAGCCCATAACTAAATATATTCTATTCACCCAGCTTACACTAAGGTATACCACGATTTCCAGGAAGTCTATTGGTGGAATGCCATGAAGAGGATATAGCAGATTTTCTATGTAAGTGCCCCAATTGCCAGCAAGTAAAGGTAGAACATTAGAAACCAGGGGGTATGACTTAAGAGATTGACATTACTACTTGAAAGTGGGAAGTGATCAATATGGATTTCATCAGAGGGTTACCTTGATCTCGGAGACAACATGACTTCATTTGGGTGATAGCTGACAGATTACTAAGTCTTCTCGCTTTTTTGCGGTCACTTCTACAAATTTTGCAGAGGACTATGCCAAGATTTACATTAATGAAATTGTGAGGTTGCATGGGGTTCCTTTGTCTATCATCTCATATAGAGGTCCTCAATTTACCTCTCATTCTAGAAGTAATTTTAGAAGGTTTTTGGTACTCAAGTTAACTTTAGCAAAACATTTCATCCGCAGATGGATGGACAGGCAGAGCGTACCATTAAGACCCTAATGTATATGTTGAGATCTTGTGTGATCAACTTTAAAGGTAGTTGGGATGATCACCTTCCTCTTATTGAATTTGCCTACAATAATATCTACCATTCCAGCATTCAGATGGCCTCTTATGAGGGACTGTATGAGATTACATGAAGATCTCCTATTGGTTGGTTTGAAGTAGGTGAAGCAACTTTGATAGGGCCAGATTAAGTCCTTTATGCTTAGTAGAAAGTGAAAATCATTAGAGATAGAATTAAGACATCCCAGAGTCATTAGAAATGTTATGCAGATGTAAGGATAAGGGGACTAAAGTTCCATGTTGATGATTGAGTTTTCCTGAAAGTGTAACCTATGAAAGGGGTGATGAGATTTGACAAGAAAGGGAATCTTAATCCTAGATATTTAGGCCCTTACAAGATCTTGAAAAGGGTTGTCAAGGTGGCAAATGAATTAGAGTAGCTAGCAAAACTAGCAGAAGCGCATCCAGTCTTCCACATCTCGCGCTTGAAAAGGTGTGTGGGTGACCCAGTCTCTCTAGTGCCATTAGAGAGTGTGGTGGTGAAAGATAGTATTTCTTATGGGATGTACTAGTTTAGATTCTTGAACGTCAGGTTTGAAGGTTTAGAGACAAATAAGTTGCTTCAGTCAAGGTTTTGTAGAGGAGTCAGTCCGTAAAAGGAGAAACTTGGGTAGGAGAAGCAACCATCAAAGCCAAGTATCCTCACCTCTTTCCTTCCCATTCCACTCATACTTGAGGCAAGAGTTCCTCTTCAGTTTTTCAGTGATTCATTCGTGAATTCAGTCTTAGAATCATGTTCCCTCAGATTGTACTTGAATTTTCAGCGTATTTGCATGTTCTTGGAACTTAGTTCAGTCAGAAATTTAGTCCTCAATGTTTAGTTGTGGGGAATGCAGCCCTCTCCCTCCACTTCAACTAGTTTAGTCATCATTAGAGTACGAATGTTTCCAAGGGGGGATATTGTAACACCCCATACCTAAGACATACTAGAAATTAGCTTTTCAAAAATCTACAGGTTCAATCGACATTCACTGTTGGCAGGCCATAGTCTGGTCTATGGCCCCTACTACGCATTCATCATTTTCCACTAGAACTCTCCCCAAAAGTCAGTTAAGAAAAATTGGCTAAGTTTCGACACACGGATAATCCTATGGTCCGTAAGTCAGACTACGGTCCATAGTATGTGTTCTTGGATCAATACAGTCTTCGTAGACGGACCATAGGCGTGACCGTATGAAAAAGTTAGAACTCAGTTAGGGGAGAAATGTTGGTGGGTCAACTTCAAATGGTCATAACGTTTAGAAATTTTTTTAATTAGGTGACCCATGACTTATGCAGTGAGAGATAATTGAACTATCTTTCCATATACACCGAGTTTGCAAAAATCAAACCTCCAAGTAAAAAATGTTATGCCCGTTTTAGTAAAGGCCTGTCGAGCAGACCCAAACTACGGACCCAAACGAAAGACCATTGATTGAACAACGGCCCGCAAGTCCATGTCGTCTATTGGTCCAACAACAAAATTTCAGGGGTCTTTTGGTCTTTTCCTAGTTTGTTTAACCCCTAAGATACGTCATTTAAGCAATAAATCACAGGTTTTAGTTAATTTAAACCTAGAAACTTAACAAAAACTTACCTAAGTCAAAATTATAAATCAAAACTTAGAAAATTAGAAGCAAGAAAGGAGAAAAAGGTCAAGAACCCTAGTTCAAAAATGCAACGAAGTTCCATTAGTTCCAGCCCCAAAATATAAAGAATTCTCCATGAATTTATCACCACGTATGTGTGATTTCACTAATAGGTTTGTTTCACCCATTAGGTCCCTAGTTTTAGTCCGTTCTTGATTCTCATATTATTGAAAGACCCAAGGTTTCTAGACTTATAGTAAATCATCAAGAATTAGTTATTATATCATCCAAATCAGATTGCAAAGCTATTATTCATTTTATCGCATAAACTTCAGAACCCTAGTTGTGTGTTTTTTTAGTTCTTGAATTACACATGTTAGGTCAGACATTTCAGTTACATTAGATATACACGCGTCAGTTATTAATGCATAATTACCACATTAATTGTTGCATTCTCAGTTTGCATGTTCAATTTTGAGCTATCTAGTATTTACAGAAATTCAGTCATAATTTGTTAATCAGTTAATTCATTGGGAGTAGCATAATACCGAGCTGGACTAGGGTTCACTGTACCCATATAGTGCCAAAACTACTAGTCTAGTAGATTGTAAGTCCCCTCTGTAGGCATCAGTTTAGTAATCACGCCAACATGCCTTTATACCTCTGGCAGGTATATTGGGTCCTCTTGATAGGGCCTATACATCGGACTCCACATTTAGCTTATGTGGTTTTATTATCGGTTATTGATAGCCTCACAGTTCAGTCAGACTCTATTTCATTGACCATATTTACAGTTCAGTTAGTATTAAGTCTAAGCATGTTATAAATTTGGTCATTGCATCCAGTTAGCTTAGAATTTAGTATATCATGTTTATAATATTATACTTTTGTGTATGTTCACTTATGTTTTATTTCAGATTTTTTCTATTCTACATGATCAGTACCATTCATATACTCACGCATACGTACACTATCTTCTAGTGATGTAGATTTAGATTTTCAATATCCACATCACGCTTATATCGATTTTCAAACTCCAGTCTAGTAGAATCAGTGGTGATTTATCATTCTGTGAGGTTAAAAATCATGAGTTTCTTTCAGTATTTCTAGTCTTTTAGTTTTAGATTTTGCTAGACTTAGCACGAGCTTGTCCCGACATTTCTAGTCAGTTAGAGACTATTTTAAGACATAGTTAGTTTGACTTAGTATTGAGTTAATATTTTATTTGTATGAAACTCATAGTTTTCAATATCTTAGTTATAGTATATGGGTATTTCCCCATCTTTTCATTTTAATTATGATTTAGATTCCGCATCAATTTATTATCTTTAGTATTCTCATGATCATGCCACAGGTTTAACTTGGGATCATTTGTGGTCCTACGTCCGTGTCCCGTCTCGGGGGTAGCTTAAGGTGTGACAACGTAGACATGATTTAGTGAGACATCACTTTTAAGATTACTCAACCTGATGGTCTGATACCAAGTTTTTCACGACCAGGAAGCACCTCCTAGACGTAACCAACGTATTCATCCTCGAAGATGCCTTAGAATAGACCTTAGCATACATCATTGCATATGATAGGTAGAGAATATGCAGAAATTTAAAAACATTACATATGAAGTGTACTTAGACTTCTCATTTAGCCATACATGAAGTTTGCATAGACTTATCATTTAACAACATAGTCAATTTATTAAAGTCGTCGAATATTGTCACTCACATAATCATATATTATATAAGTATAAGATTTGGGCATAGCCCTTAGACTATTACTATAGGCCTCATATAGAACTTACAACAAAGTCTCAAGAGATAAGGAAAGAACAATTGTCTTAGACATAGTCAATACTAGTAAAGCTAGAATATAGGTATTATCCTCGGACTTGAGGACTCACCAACAACTTGGAAAAGATATCCAGGTCTTCCTTGTAAATGTCCTTGAAGCTCTTCAACGGCACAAACCTACATATTTGTAGAAATAGAGAAAATATGGGTTAGTACAATCCACGTGTACTAAGTATGGCTCCTATGCATAAAAATCATCAATGCATGTATAAAACGACAATTTTAGTTAAAGTCATGCTTTCTATCAATTTAACCCAACATGCACATATAATAATCACCACAAATCAACTCAACAAAATACTAACCCAACATGTGGACAACCCAACCAATACTTGTGCAATGCAAAGAATAGAATCCCATAACCCTATCCAAATCTAAGTATCACATTAAGTCACTTACTTCATACATATAACTTTTTCTCATATTTAATCATGACAAGCTTTATTCATAAAGAGCACTCATAGCTTATCAATATAATACATAATCAACTTAATTATTAAAGAATACTACTAGGACCATCCATTCGGATCCCACAAGGGCCATGTGTAAGAGAATTCCCATACCCTCCCTCACACTATGTAAACACCTTTAAGAATGTCTAGTAAGAGTTCACAAATTTCATTTATACATTTACTTTTACAGTAGGAAAAAAAGTTCCAATAACCAACATTAGACTATGTGAGCTGCATGGAATCCGGTGTGCTACTCCTACATCTAAAAGAGAGGGTTAACACTTGCCTAAGCTGTAACCTTTCATGCATAGCTATCTAGGTGGATCAACTAAGATAGAGTCTTATATAGTTACATAGTTAAGGGTCAAGGAGATTGTTACTACAAATCCTAACTTGCTAAACATGGGGGTGTCATGACTGGATAACACCCCATTGTCGTGACATGGCTTTCTTGACCTCTCTAAGGTCTTGTAAAATCCCTAAAACATCTTTATTGCATATATATGAAAAGTAGTGGGTAATTAAAAAAAAACTCTTAAAAAGAATAAAGTGGAATCATTTCATAAAACTTCTAACATATGTATCAAAAAAAATCTATGACAACATGAGTAGAAATGTTTTGGTTCAGAGCCCATAAAAGTTCTATACATAGAAAGAATATAAAAGACTACATAGGGGTGGTGTCCTCAAATGCTATGAGGACTCGCCAATCTTCACTTCTTGAAAGCCTTGGAAACTATACCCTTCAAAGAAACTCAATATTTTCAAGACCCTACATTGGCTTAGAATGTAGGCAATATATGTGTTAGTACAAAATATACAAAGTATGGAAACTATCATACTAAACATAAGATAAATCGAAGGGTTAGTCAACAATAGACATAATCATAAGAGATAAACGCATAAACATAACATGAATATCATAAGCAAAATAAATCATCCTAGAGCATATAAGAGTTCATAGTTAAATCATTGTCCTTCTTACTTAAATGAACTACTTGTCAAGCTATCTCCAAGTATACTTGTGCAAGGTAAAGGTAGCATCCCATACTACTACCAAATATAAGTACCTCTCATTGGTCATTATTCATCATAATCCACTCTCATAACTAAAACTTAAATTCGTCATAAGATATGAGCACTACACCCCTAGTTCACCTAAAAGAACACTTGTGCAATGCATGTGAGGCATCCCATTCTACCTCATACTATAAGCATATCTTGAATTCACCCTATTCCCTTTCATTTTAGTGTAGGATTCTCTAGTAAACCTATTTAATATTGACAAGGAAATACTATCTTAAGTCAATCATGTCATGGAAGAAACTATAGCACTACCCAAGCTAAGCATACATCACATAGGGGTTATGTCATAGGTAGATTCAAGTCATATTTGTGCCACGTATGGATGGAATCCCATACTACCATCCATACTAAGTACTTATCTAGGAAATCCTAATCCAAGCTAACTTATATTGCATCCTTGTCTATTAAGCTCAACATACTAACATAATAGACCTACTATCATGGAAAGCATCTCAACATACAGTTCAAGCTAACAAAGGAAGGACACAGGAGTACCATCGTAACCACCATGCAAACAATCATGTAGATGCAATCTAATCCATAGGGGAGAATGAATCCTCAGCCCTAAGCTACCATGGGAATACTATCATAAGTTATTCCATGAAACACACCTTGTATGCAAGTCAAGTTACCATGAAATGCACCTTCCATGCAAGTCAAGATAACATTAGGAGAGTATAGTCATTTCCCCTAAAGGCACCATATAATGGTTTTGGACTGACCAAGTCAAACTATCATCAAGGCACTCTAGTGACACTACTTGAAGCTATTCTAAGAAAAGCTTCATTACTCAAACCCACGCTACCATGGGAACCACCATACCTAAGGTACCATGATCAAGCATCCTTGCAATATATGATCAAGCTAAACATGGTAGAGATTGCTTCCTCCATCCTAAGATACCATGAGCTTCATCGCCTCAAGCTACCATGAGTAATTAAAATAAATCTTCAACGAGATTCAAGACCTCAAGTTACGATGAAATCTACCATCTCAAGCTTGCATGAGACTCAACATATCAATCTACCATGAAGGAGTCATACTCAACCTCAAGCTATTACACATTGGTCTTGTCTTACCAAGTCAATTACACAAGAAGTGACTATACAATCCATCTTCAATCTATTCTTAGTTTATCATTCCTTGGTTCATTTTAGGTTATTAGGTCAATATATAATCCATCTATGTGAGAGAACTTGTTTCCCCTAACTTGTGCATGTCTAAGTGTAAAAGAGACATGAGAACATCATCACAATCACCTCATGATGACTTCATCACTACAGCCCTAGCAACAATGACGTACGTGCCCTATAATTGATTTCTACGTTCAATATATCATGATCCATGTTTAATTACAAGTTAATTCATTCAATTACATCATTAGAAGGTGAAGCTAGTAAAACATGATCACATAGATTCAATTCTAACTTTACAAGTCAAGATCATCCTTAACCAATTAGGCCAATTTAAATTCATTTCTAGTTGATACTATCATTATCAAATAGTATTTAAAACAATTAGCTAAGAAGATCAACTTAGAACTTTAATCTTGCCTCAAATGGCCTAAAACTACGATGATCACCTCCAACATCAAGACATGAATTCATCAAGGAAACTATATGAAAACATCACATAATCATAATATGGACATAATTGAATGCTACCCACTAGATTGGGATCAAAATAAAGCCTTACCCATAAGGCAATCACAACCCTTCCTCTGTTACGGTCTTTTGGATTTACAATTATGCAATAATTATGGGGACTCTATAGATGGAAGAATCCATGGATGAATAAGATTCACAAAACTTATATATATATCCTTAAACTCAGCTTGAAACCTTGGTGAATTTTTTCCTAAGAGATGCCTCAAATTTCTCTTCTTCTTCAATGGTGTTGCTGAAAGAGTTTGGGAGAGAGAGAAGTTTTGACTTAGAGTCTTGCGTCGAAATGGATATTTTATTGTTTTAATACACATAAAGTACCTTAAACCACCTAAAATAACTTCCCATGTATTTATTTGGACGTGGGCGGAATTTACCGAACACCCCACTCTTGGGTGAATCCTAGGAGAAATTGTAGGATCAAATGACGCCTGCTAGCGGCAGACCGTCGATGGAACGAGAACAATGTCCTGCAGGTTCGTCATTTGTGCCAAAGATTAATATTTGGTTTTCTTAGCTCACACGCCTAAGTGTGGAGCAATGACCCCCACCGATGAGGCGTAGACCAATGAATGGGGCGTCGTTTGGTACCAAGGTAGTGTTCTGCCAACTTTTTGGTCCTCCTAGATGACCCTTATAATGGTTCTTGGGGAGTCGTACCTGGGCGCTTCGACCCTAAATACATCAATGTACATGTTAAGAACCTTCATATATATTTTGATCCAAACGCTACTTAAAACTCCATGGAACATACTAACGCACACTAGCACATGGAGAGGCTAACTTTCGAACGGTATGGACGTTCTTGAATGTTTGACCTCAAAACTCTTCCGAACTGCTCAAATTAACTTCAAATGTATTAATTCAAATGTTTTAGACCTTATATTCTCATGAAACACATGGTAGGATCTAGTTGGACAAAATTCATTTTGGGGTTCTTACAATATCGCCCACTTAGGAAACATTCGTCCTGGATTTACACCTTCTTAAACACTTCTTAAAGGAACAACTCTAGACTGGTAGCCCATCGTACATGCATTATACCTAAATGCACATATCTAAATCAAGGAAACAATTCAATTCCACGATAGACATGTCTAATGCAACTCAATATGTAGGAAGGAAACACTCTTACTAACATTCAAGGAAAATTAAGACATCCTGGCTATGACATGTTCAACTTGCTCATGGTGCCTAGAATGCTCATTGACCCAATTATGTCACAAGAAGATACAACTTCATGCAACTAGGTAACTTTGAACAAGGTATACATATCTTCATAACTTTCAATGAAAACCATAGCAACACATAATCATATAAGGACCTCATGAAAAGGGATCACTATCCCCTACTTGGGATTAAGCCCTACATGTCTTTCTAACATCAATTAATTATTATTAGGAAAACATCATAACCAACAAGGAAAATCAAAATCATAGGAAAATCTGGAAAATTCATAAATCATTGAAGAAGCACATACCGGAGAGGGACATAAGGAGATAACTCTTGATCACCCTTCGATCGGAGAGCATATATCTTTTTCCTCTTTGAAGGACTATCTTCCACATCACTAGTAGCAACTTGCTTGCCTTCCCTCACATTATCCCTTGATTTAGGAAAATATTTCTTCATATGGCCACTCTCTCTTCACCCATAACAACCAGCTCTACCGGCCAAGCACCTACCATCATATTTCTTACCACTCGGGCAAGTATATTGTATATAAAAATTGATCTTAACTTGAGATCTAAGGTTATACACCCCCTCATACTCCTATCTAGGAGAACTACAATAACCTTGTATGGAAAACTTTTGTCGATTCTTAGAATGACCATGTCCAACGGACCAATCATTATCCATCCGACTTCTCCTTTTCTCTTTCTTAAGTTTGGGTTTCTCTAATTATTGGGAAAACACCATTAGTCAAGTGATATCCATATCATCAACGAGCATTGCCAAATGAAACTCTTTTTCCACTAGTACCCCCGTCATGAACCTATTCATCAAGTCTCTACGGTTTGCTACCAAGCTTGGAGTATACTTAGACAAAAGAGTGAACTTCGAGACATACTCCTTAACATTCAAATGTCCTCTTTTCAGGTTTACGAATTCCTCCAACTTAGCCTCCCTCAACTTCTTAGGAAATAATCTATCAAGGAAAGATGACTTAAAAGTCTCCCACTCTATGTAACTTGCACTTACAGGCCTGGAATCCTTCCATTGTTCATACCAAACATGAGCTACATCTCTCAATTGATAAGAGGTTATCTCTACTTTATCCCTAGAAGTCGATCCCATAATAGCAAGAGTCTTATAAACCTCATCTGTGAACACATTTGGATCCTCCTCCAACTTGGATCCACTAAATTTTGGAGTATTCATTCTCAATAAATCCCTAATCGTATAAGCACTCATTCCCCCTATAAGGTTTGGTACCACCTCCCTATTGTCTTGGGTTGTCAAGGATTAAGACAACAAATTCACAAAATTCCTAAGCTACTCTAAAGTAACATTCCCCACTTTTGGATCATTCGGAACATGAGGAGGGACTCGATTCCCTTGGGGAGGAACATCTTGATCCTATTTCCCATCTCATTCCCTTATAACATTAGCCCTAGTGTTAGCCATAACCTGGAAAAATCATAGGAAAACATATGAAAAAAGGCATGCTAAAGCAACACTCTATGGCGACTTGATGAATGAAGAAGTGAAATTTTAGCTAAAAATCACATAGCCTCCTACTCATAGATGTAATGCGACTCACACCGGTGAATAAGACTCTAGTAGATGTGGTTTTAGGACATCCTAAAACGATTTCATAACCTTATGCTCTAATACCAAGTTTGCCACTACCCGAGAGAACCCCCAATTCGTGGAGTGGCTTACTTGACCTTTCTGAGGTCTTTTACAAGACCTTAGACATATTTGATTGCATATATAGGAAAAGTAGTGCGGAATTAAAACATTTTCTTTGAAAAGATAAGGTGGAATCATTTCATTAAACTTTTAATATATGTTTCAAAAACCATATATGACAACATGAGTACAAATGTCTTGGTCACAACCCATAAAAGTATAAACATACAAAATAACTTAAAAGACAACATAAGGGTGGTTTCCTTGGATGCTATGAGGACTCACGAATCTTCACTTCTTAAAAGCCTTGATAACTATACCTTCCAAAGAAACTCAATCTCTTCAAGACTCTACATTGGAAAAGAACTTAGGCAAAATATGTTTTAGTACGAAATGTACCAAGTATGGAAACTATCATACAAAAAAATAGATATGTCAAAGGGTTAGTCAACAATATACATAATCATGAGAGATAAAGGCATAAACATAACATGAATATCATAAGCATAATAAATCATCATAAAGCATATAAGAGATCATACTTAAATCATTGTCCTTCTTACTCAAATGAACTACTTCACAAGTCACCTCCAAGTATACTTGTGCAAGGCAAGGTAGCATCTTATACTACTACCAAAGCTAAGTACCTCTCTTTGGTCATTCATAATAATGATCTACTCTCATAATTAATACTTAGGTTCATTAGAACAAATGATCATTATTCCCCTAGGCCTCCTCCAAGCAGAATTGTACAATGCATGTGAGACAGCCCATTCTACCTCACACACTACGCATATCTTGAAGTCACACTATTTCCTTTCATTTTAGTTTAGGAGTCTCTAGTAGACCTATTTCATATTGACAAGGAACTACTATCTTAAGTCAATCATGTCATGGAAGGAAACTATATAACTATCCAATCTAAGCATACATCACATAGCGGTCATGTCATAGAAAGCTTTAAGTCATATTTGTGTCATGTATGTATGGCATCTCATACTACCCTCCATACTAAGTAATTATATAGGCTATCCTAATCAAAGATAACTTATCTTGCGTCCTCGTCTATTAGGCTCGACATACAAACATAATAGACCTACTATCATGGAAATAATGTCAACATACAATCCAAGCTGTAAAAAAAGGATACAAGAGTACCATCCTAACAATCATGCAATCAATCATATAGATGCAAGCTAATCCATAGGGGATCATGAGTCCTCAACCCTAAGCTACCATGAGAATATTATCTCAAGCTATTCCATGAAATGCACCTTGCATGCAAGTCAAGCTACCATAAAATGCACCTTGCATGTAAGTCAAATTATCATGAAGGCACTCTAGTCATGCTACTTCAAGAAATTCTTAGGATAGCTTCATTACTTAATCCCAATCTACCATGGGAACCACCATACACAAGCTACCATGATCAAGCATCCTTGCAATACATCATCAAAATAAACATGGGAGAGTTTCTTCCTCCATCCAAAACAACCATGAGATTCATCGCCTCAAGCTACCATGAGTAATTCAACTCAAGCTACCATGAATAATTCAACTCAAGCTTCCATGAGATTCAGCAACTCAAGCTACCATGAGATCTAGCATCTCAAACTTTCATGAGACTCAACATCTCAAGATACCATGAAGGATTCGTGCTTAACCTCAAGCTATTACAACTTGGTCTTGTCTTGCCAAGTCAATTACACAAGAAGTGACTATAAAATCAATCTTCTATATATTCTTATTCTATCATGCCTATATTCATTTTAGGTTCTTAGGTTAAACTATGATCCATCTATGTGAGAGAACTTGCTTCTCCTAGGTTTTTCATGTCTATAAGAGTAAAAGAGAAAATAAAACCTCATCACAATCTTGTAATAATGACTTCACACCCAAAGACCTCGCAACAATGGCATACAAGCCCTATAATCATTGAACCTTCAATTTATCATGATCCATGTCCAATTACAAGGTAATTCATTCAATTATATCATTAGAAGGTAAATCTAGTCATACATGATAACATAGGTTCAATTCCAACTTTAAAAGTCAAGATTATCCTAAATCAATTATACTTAGTTAAATTCATACCTAGGTGATCCTATTATGATCAAATAGTATTCAAAACAATTGAACTAAGAAGATCAACATATAACCTTCATCTTGCCTATAATTGCCTAAAACTGCCATGATCACCTTCAACATCAAAATATGAATTCATCAAGGACACCACATGAAATTATCACATAATCATCATATGAACATAATTTAATGCTTCCTACTAGATTGGGATCGCAACCAAGCCTTACCCACAATACAATCACAACCCATCCAAGATTGGGGTCTTTTCGATTAATAATTTAGGTATAACTATGGGAACTACATGGATGTAATAATCCATGGATGAATAAGCTTCACATGCCTTATATTAGAGCCTTAAACCTATCTCGAAACCTTGGTGAATTTATTCCTAAGGGTTGCCTCAAATTTCTCTTCTTCTTCAATGGTGTTCTTGAAAGAGTTTTCGAGAGGGAGAAGTTTTAATTTGGAGTCTAGAGTCTAAATGGATCTTCTATCGTTTAAATACTCATAAAATACCTTAAACCACCTAAAATAACCGACCATTCATTTATTTGGATGTGGGATGAATTTACAAAATTACCCTTCCCTTAGCCAAATCCCTGCAGAAAATGCAGGCTCAAACAACGCCTGCTAGCTATGGAGCATCGATGGAACGAAGGCACCGTCCTACTGGTCTTCATTTGTGATAAAGATTCAAATTTTGGAGGCATAGATCACACGCCTAAGTGTGGACAAACTACCCCTATCAACGAGGCGTAGACCAATGAACAGGGTGTCGTTTGGCCACAACCAAGGCACTGTTCTGCCAACTTTTAGGTCCTTCTCAGGGATCCTTTGGGTGGTCTTTGGTGATTCTTACCTAGGAGTTTTGACCCTATATACCTCCATATGCATGTTAAGTACCCTTCCAATCCATTTGAGCTCTAAACACTACTTAGAACCCCATGAAACATACTAAGACATACTAGCACATCTAGAGGCTAACTAACAATTAGATTAAGTTACATAGTTAAGAAAAATCAAATATCATAATTCAACACCTTTGAATCACAATTTCGTTTTGAAAAGAGGAGCCATGTATAGATAGAAATCCTAGTCTTGGGGGATATTGAAATACTCTTTTGGAGGGGCCACTTAGGGAAAAATCCCAAGATTGAGAAAAACCATACCTTAAGGATGATTACAACGAATTTGAGTTGGATTCCTTGATAAATTCATCCTCTTCTTGAAGGTCTAGTGTTCCTTCAATGGAGGTTTAAGTTGGAAAGAGAGAAACTAGAGAGAAGTTAGAGTTAATTGGGTTTTTGGATCTTTGGGGAGTTAGGTTAGTTTAATGTAGTATGACCCTTTTATAGTCCCCAACTAACTAATTTAACCACCCCTTAATAATTTATTAATTAACTAACTAATTAACTAAACTCCCTCATCTTTACCGACTTAACAGATTGCACCAGGGGACAAACCATGACTCCTCGTCGATATCCCATCAACTAAACCACAGACCGTACTGGTCAACCGTGGAAATGTCTAGGTGTAGACCAACAAGACAACTCAATGGAGCGTCGTTCAATCGAAGGCTCGTTGTTTGTCCTCGTGGTTGCACACTTCCATTTGACAGTTTTCGGGGTGAAATGGTGGGTCCTCATCAAGGTTCCTTAGGGTGGTCCTTGGGGAGTCGTACCCGTACGTTTTGACCCTAAACACACTCAAATATATATTCAAGAAAATTCCATCAAATTTTACCTTTTTATGACTCTTAAAATCACTTGAAACAGACCAAGTCATACTAGCTCAATTTCACTAGTCTTCACACGTTGTCGACGTTTCTTGATGTTGTGAATCCAACACTTTCTAATTATGTTTATTACCTTAGTTTAAGCTTAGAGACACTATTTTAAGGCTTATTTCATCAACTGAGGCTCTAGACTAAGTCATGGAACTTCCGGAGTGTTACAAATCAGTTTGGCGAATTGAGTCAAACATCGAGTGATTTGGCGATTCGCCCTTTTTTCTAGTTCATCATCATTTTTTTCACAAAAAGGGAGCGCCCCTAGAAGTAACACGACGTAATTGAACTCTCGGAGGTCTTATACAAGCATTTAGATATCTTTCATTGAAAATCATGGTAAAATTAGCGGAAAATTTAAAGATTTTCATAGCACATCATATGCTAGAAAACTAGAGTTAGAGTCTAATTATGTACTTATGATATAAGAGTGTAAGTCTCGTTTGCCAACTTAATAAACAACTCAATAGAATAGAATAAGGACACAACCTTTAACAACATAAAATAATATCTAAAGAATTATATAACATTTGAATAATAACTTGACATAGGGAAATCCTTAAATCATAAGGACCCCTTTCTTGAACTTGGGAGATATCTAATCTCTTCACTTAGGTGATATCTTCTAGCCTACTCCGACACTGAAAAGAGAGGGTACTACTTGCCAAGGTAGGACCTTCATACATAATAATTATTCTAGTTGATCCACTAAGCTAAAACCTACGGGTGCACATAGGTATAGAATATGGAGATTTCTACTAGAAATTATGACTTGCTAGATGTGGAGTTTTCCATCTCATGAGCTAAAATCTATGTTGGGAAGCCGGACTTTTTAAATGTGAAGGTTCTCTTATGGGAAGTCGGACTTACTAAACGTGAAGCCCCCACTAAAATTTTTCATATTCACTTGGTGCTAAGCTCTAACTCCCTTTTTAAACATATTTAAGCCTTTAATTAACATTATTTCATAAAGATGGCTTTAGGATCTTGCTCCTTCATATATCATACAGCTCAAAGGTTTCTAAGAAGAGAATGTCCTTTCATCATAGAACCTACATTATGTTAGAATGTCCTTTCACATAATTCTACCGTTCATTCAATCATGTGTGTATGCATAAATATGTGAGATCTATCTTCACATAAACACCTCTAGGCACACATTCTCATGAATTCATTAACATATACTTATAATGCATAGAAATAGGTAATGATGCATAGGAGAAGTATCCTTTCATTAGTAATCATGAATCTATCCTATTCCTAAATATGGATGAAGTGTGTGTGTACATTGGTAAACATGATCACATAATAGACATAACATGGTATTGAGGGAGCCACCCTCTAAATAAGACAACACATGTACAACATTCCTCAAGTCTCAAGCCATACACATACCGAGTATTAAGGGCTATAGACTACACACATCACATTACATCATAGGAGGCAAGAGCATATTCAACATTAGAATAAGAGATTCATAGTGTCACATCCAGGAATAGCCCCTAGACATAACCGACGTTGTCGTCCTCTTTGAGGAATAAGACTATCCTTTTAGCTTACATCATTATTGACCTATGTCAAATTAGAAATTTTTTAAAATCTTTTCATTACTTCTACTCGGTGGTTTATATAGACCTCTACATACACATAGTATATATATATATATAAAGTATACATAGACCCTTAATATAGGAAGATTACTCAGTCTTTGAATTTTATTGCACATAAGTATATAAAATATAACATAGTCATAATAGTCGTCTCAACTTATAACCATCTAATAAGAGTGTAAGAACTTGGGCATAACCCATACGTCAACGTAAGAATGCCTCACATGGGTTATACAATGTTGCACACTAAATGGAAAGAAAGAAACATAGTAGTCTTAAACTCAAAACAACTCCATTATCTAGATAGTCCATCAACCTCGAAAAGTGATGACCTACCCTACATGGATGATCAAGAGATCCAATCCTTCTTCAAGTTGTCTTCAAATGCACTTCAACCACCGGAACATAAAATGTTGGGGTTAAGGAAGAAATGGGGTTAGTACATCACTTGTACTATGTGTGAGACCATATGCACACATACTTTAAAAATCATGCTAAGTAAAGGGACATTTCATAAAGATATGCAATTTAATTTGAAAACACTTATGCATATTCAACAAGACCATACCAACCAATAAGACTTGTTCATTAGGTCATATGCATGTACATCACAAGAACAACAACATCAACTCTAGTGAAGTCAATATGCATAGCATATAGTTGAATACATACCAAAGAATCTCTATCATCAAGTCATAATAGTAACAAACATGAATGAATACCTTTCAACATGGGTAAAGCAAGACAATAACCCATTAACACGTATAAAATTCAACAAGTGCAATGAACAAGCAAATCCCCATAACCTTACTCAATCAAGTAAACACAACAAGCATCATAACTAACATCTTGCTCACATATCATGACATTTAAGAGTACAAAACACCATACTTTAACAATATAGACCATCACATAATATAAGTGACACAAATCAACATATAATATCAATAATGTGCAAGTTCTCCATAAACATATCATGTATCATTCAAGAATATACATACATAGTAACAACCTCCTGAAGTTCCCTTCAAGGCCAACTAGTGCAAGGCATATGTAGAGTCGCATAACACTTCATCTTAAGTCACCCTTGTTGGTTTGTACTTCATTACTTCATTGTATTTTAGGGAACATTTACCTTAACCGACATAGACCACATGATATAAGTGTGGAATCCGGTGTTGTAAAACCTTACACCGAATGTAGGTGGTCTACCAGACAAAGTAAAACCAAACATAAAAGTAGAATTCTAGGTGGATCCACTAGGTAGTCTTCCTATCGGGGCGACATAGTTTAAGAACTACGAGATAGGTATAATCCCTCTACCTACCACTTGGAAATTAGGGCCTCCTCTCATGGGAATCCATTGGATGAGTATCCCTCATTGGGGAGTCAACACCACATGTGAAACTATAGGGTTGATCTTCCTCTATGGAAAGTCGTCACCACCCATTGTCAAGTTCACTCGGTGCTAAACTAAAGTTTCTTTTTGAAATGTCTTTAATGCCTTTATTAATCATCGTAGCTTATTGTAGGTCATTGTGTCTAACCCTTGTATAACATCATCAACATCATAGCTCAATAAGAATTGCATGAGTATTTTCCTTTTATTACAATTCATATAGGTGAGGCTAGAACATTAACATTCTCATATCATGATTAGGCACATTGGTAAATCATTCACCATCCTTATAACATTTACGTCCTAAACCAACACCTCACAATCAAAGTCAAGACATTTCTATTCAACATCATACCATCCAATCAATACTAATACAAGGAATACTCCAATACAACATCATTACTTAATCACAATTAACCACAATTTGATGTAAAAGATAGGGATCACAAGACTTACCGAGTCTCCTTCATAGTTCATCATCAATGTCTTACCACAAACCCTCAATTCAACACAATTTGGGTATACATCATCATAATTCAATAACCAACATAATAACAAGGATAGAAGAATCACTACATCACATTTCAATACTATCTCATAGCTTACAACAAGATACTTAGGTCATTTCACAATATACTTCACAATCTAGATCAACTTCTCAACAACTAGTATGATACAACTACAATTTACCCTAATTCATTCATGATTAGTATCACAACATCATCTAGTAGTAATTCAACCAATAACCAAGACAACTGAACCAATACAATCTAATTTATATCAAGATAAAAAACCTAGGGTTAAGGGGAAAAGGTAATCTTCTACAAACTAGAACAAACTATCAAGAAATATCATAACTAAGTTAGAATACATGTTAATATATTCATAATATCCAAAATAAATCATAACCAATTTAATTCATAACATCAATTTTGAGATTGGATGAAACCCACTAGAAAACTAAAATTTTGGAAATAAATTTAATGGAACCCTTTGAGAAAAGACGTCTCAAAGTTTAATAAGATCACATACCTCACTAATTGATGAAGATTGATGGATTAATTCGCCCCTTTACATCCCTTAAACCATATCCTAGCTTGGTATTCAATGGTGTTTTCCACTAGAGAAAGAAAGAAGAGAGAAAGAAGAGAGTTTTATTTTGTGTTTTGTGATTAGTCTAATGGTGTCGGGGTCTTTATATGGGGGGTTAATTAATTTAATTAGGCTTCCCTAATCCCTTAATAACAACCTAACCCCTTTATTAAAAATTGGAACTAATTATAAACGAGCATAAATTACAGTGACCACAGACGACATCACGATCGACGGATCGTGGGTCAATCGACGTCCACTGTGCCCTTTCGTGCTGCACATCCGTCGTCTTGGACAGAGACTATGAAGAATGTCCCCTGTAGAATTTTGTCTAAGTGACCATCGACAGTGGCATCGACTCCCCGTTGATTCACCAACGGCCCCTCTGTTGCATCCATTGGTGACACTGTCTTTTGACAGCTTTTGCCCTATTTTGCAAGGGTCCTCCTCAAGGGCCCGTGGTTGGTCCTTTGGGAGTCGTACCTTGACGTTTTGACTGTGAATCAAGTTAAACACACATTAGACACCCTTCCCACACTGCATCATTTTTTGACTTCTAAAAGTTAGTTAAATAGGCTAAGGCACGCTAGTACCTCCTTGAACTAGTTTCTGGACGTCATGCACGTTTTTCAAAGATTTTGTTTCTAGACTTCCTAAATGACTTATATTCATTAAAATGAACATTAAATTAATGTCTAGACCTTCAGACACTTATGTTAGGCTCTAAAACACGTCTTGGATTTTTGAAGTGTTACACCTAGTATGCATAATATCACATATTCATAGAGGGATCATATAGGTAGGGGTCATGATACAAGAGTATTCATCATCATTAGCCATATTGAACAAACCTAACCTAACTTGATCATCACATATACATACATCATCAATACACCAAGATCATGCAACTAGAATGAAAGACTATATGTATAACTTCATAGACATGATAATCATCATATAAATCCACTCTACATATATTTCTTTAAAGGCCATTCACAACATACATATGTATGCGAGAATTTAAAACCACCACCATAAGTGGACCGTACCAATCAACACAATTTAATATCCATCTTTAGCTAAATAAAGGAAATAGGTCAACTTACCAAATCTCCAAGCTAATGATCATGCCTGATCAATTCTGCACAATTCATAATCATAGACTAAGCAATTCATGACAATCTAAATACAATCTAATTATCATCTTATCAAGATCATTGTAACACTCCGGAAGTCCAAGACTTAACCTAGAGACTCACATAAGGATAAAAGTCTTAGCACACCGTGTTAGGTCCTAAAATAATGTAATTAAACTAATTAGGAAGTGTTGAGTCAAAACTTCAAAGAACGTCCATGACGTCTGGTGAATTTAGAAATGTGAACTAGTGTGCCCTGGCATGTTTCAGAGGGTTTTAAGAGTCAGAAATTTGACAATCGGTAGTAAGGTGTTAAAAAGTATAACAGTGTGTTCAGGTTTGAAAAGCCTAGGCACGACTCCCCAAGGACCACTGTACGGATCCTTGAGGAGGACCCTTACAAATTGACCAAAAAGTTATCAAATGACAGTGTCTGCCTACGATCTAAACGAGATGACCCTTCGATGGATCCATAAGTAAAGAATTAGTCAAATTCCAAGAAAGCTGCAAAACAAAGTCTCTATCGCAAACAACGACTTGCCAGCACAGGTCGTCAACGAATCTACGGTCCATAGGTCAAAGAGTCATTGATTGAAGGGTGTGTTAATTATTAAGTTTCCTAGTAAGTGATTCAATTATTTAATTAGTTAGTGGCTTAATAGGGGTTAAGGGTGGTTAATTAAGTTAGTAGAGGGACTATATAATACCTTACCCTCATTAGAATATCCCAACACCCCACAATTCCCAAAACTCACATCTCTCTAACATCTTTATAGTCTCTCTCTTCCCCGAACTTCAACCTCCATTGAAGAACACTAGAGCTCCAATTCGAGGATGAATTCACAAAATTTTTCATCTCAAATTCGTGGAAAGATAATCACTAAGGTATGGTTTCTCTCACTTTTGGAATTCCTTTTCCCAAGAGGCCCTTTTAAAAATGATTTTCAACTTTCCCAAAATATAGAGTTCCAATCTAGACATAGATTCTCTTTTTTAAAACGAAATTGTTAATCAATTGTGATGAATTATAGTCTTTTATCATTTTTGTTTAAGAAATAATGGTCAATTATTGTTAATCATTCAATGTTTCCCCTTTGAACCCTTGTTCTTCTCTACAATCATTATGTCTTCCAATTTTATAGTAATTGTAGAAGATGGTGATTATATGAATGTGTATATAGTAATTTTTATGTATTACTTCTACAATTTTAATTTTATATGCATTGGTCATGTCATTCTTGGTAATTGAAGTATGATGTCAATGAAAGGGCAATAACGTATGAAGATTGATTCTTCTTGAATTCGATTATGGAGTATGATTTACTTAGATTGTGATGCTTCTGTGTCTAAAGAGTGGTTGTAATCTTCACATGAAGTATTTCTCTTCCTTAAACCTAGACTATTGAATTGCTTATGAATTATGCAAGTATGTTATGATATGATTATTATATGATTGAAAGTAACTTCTCATGATTATGATAAAGTGTTGAGTGAAAGGTTATTCATTTGTATGTGGTTTTCTAACGTGAAAGGGTAATTCTCACTTAAGAATACCTATGAGCTATTGTGATGAGTTCTTCACATAGGGGTCTAGAATAGACCAATGTGATCTCATATGAAGAGTATGATGACTACTAAAGGTAATAAATGCTTAGCAAAGAAAGGGCATGTAAATGAGATTGAGGTCTCGCGTTTAGTAAGTTTGGCCTCCCACATGGGTTTCTTCATGTTTAGTAAGTCTGGATTCCAAGATATGTGTTGTCTCTTGAGATGGAAACCTCCATGTTAGTAAGTCAAGGTTTTCAGAAGCAATAGCCTTGACCCTTAACTATGAGACCGCATAGGACAATTAACTTAGTGGATCCACCTAGATAGCTATGTAAGATTGGTTACACCTTAGGAAAGTGTTAACCCTCTATTTTTGGTGTGGGATGAGAACGCCGGATTCCATGTTTCTCACATGGTCCCAGGTCAGTTATTACACTATCATCCCTGATGTAATAAGCTAGATGAATAAGTCAAGTCTGTGAACTACTATTAAGGTTTGTTCTTTGCACATGTGTGATCCAAATAATAATTATAGTAATGAGTTGTATGATAAAGTTTGTTGTATGTTATGTAAGTTAAGCTTCTTATGAACTTATGGATCAAACATGTTATGCTAAAGTATGAGATCATGGTGTATGCATGTTGTAAGTGGATTAATGTGATGCTTAGCTTAGGATTGGTTATGGGGTACTAGTTTTGCTTTGGGTTTCTTATATGTTGGGCTATATCATAAGGGGTTGGATTATAATGTTCCATATATGTGCATGTTGAGTTGTTGAACATAAAGCATGGTTTTGACTAAATTGTTCCTTTTCTCATGCATTAATGATTTTACGCATAGGAGTCATACTTAGTGCATGTGTTTTGTACTAACCCATATTTCTTCCCATTTTCCCCAACATTGTAGGTTCCAGCAAGAGATTCTAGGCCACATTGAAAGGATACTTGGACTTCTTCCTCAAAGTATTTGGTGATCCCTCCATGTTCGAGGATGGTGCCTTTGATCTATCCGAGCAGTATTGATATTTTCTAAAGACATTCATTTCTTTCTTTTTCTTGAAGACATTTGTTGTAGGACCTATGTGGCAATATCTACTTGTATAAGGGTTATTCCCAAATATTTTACATCATTTATATGGTTTAATGTGATAAATTATTATCAGACTAACTCCTTATATGTTAGTTATGTTACTAAACGAGAAACCTATGTAGGCTTCCTATGCGAGGAGTCTAAGTAAACTCCATATGTATCTATCCAAAGTAAGCGAGAGGTCTATGTAAACCTCAATATCTAAGAAAAGTTTTTTAATTTTCTGCACTTTTTGACATGAAATGTAATGATTAATTCTAAGTGACTAGCCTTAGTCCATTTTGAGGACGACGACACTAGTTACGTCTAAGGGGTTTTCCTTGGTCTTTACAAACTTGGTATCAGAGCATGAGGTTAAATAATCTTAGGATTGATGTATAACTAAACCATGTCAAGTAGAGTCTTGTAAAATATTGTAAAGCGCACCACACTTATGAATGAGAGGCTATGTGATGCCTAGGAAAGTCTCACTTTGTAGGTAATCTTGAAGTCGTGCCTCTAGAGTCTTAAATCTACATGTCCTTATCTTGTAATGTCTTTATTGTTATTATAGGTATTGAATGCAAGAAGAAACAATGCTCTATGGTTAAATAGGATAATATAAATGAGTTGGTTCCCCCTCTGGCTCCTCAAAACCCTCAAGTTCTTATTAAAGAAGGGGCTATGTCTAATGTTGAAATAAGGGCGGTCATTCATATCTTGAATCAAGTATTGGCTACTTAAGTTGATGGGGATGCCACGTTCCAAGTGAACCCCAATGTTAGCACCACCGCATAAAGGATAAGAGAATTCACAAGGATGAATCCCCTACTTGCTTTGGCTTCAAGGTGGAGGAAGACTCGCAAGGGTTCATTATTGAAGTGTTCAAGGTACTAGATGCTATGGGGGGTGTCTTCTTAAGAAAATGATGAACTATACACTTAAAAACTCAAGGATGTGGCTCATGTTTGGTATGATCAATGGAAGGATGAGAGGCCGATTAGAGAAGGCCACATTACTTGGGGAGCTTTCAAGATTATTTTCCTTTATAGGTTCTTTCCCTTGGAACTAAGGGAGAGGAAAATGAAAAAATTAATCAACTTACGCCAACGGGGTATGAGCAAGAAGGAGTATAGTCTCAATTTCACCCAACTATCAAAGTATGATCCTACTATTGTGGTGGATTCTAAGGCCAAGATGAACAAATTTTTTATGGGGATATCCGATCTTGTAGTTAATGAATGTAGGTCGACTATGTTGATTCCTAGCATGGATATCTCTCATCTCATGGTTCATTCCAAACAAATAGAGGAGCAAAATCTTAAGCAAGTTGCTATAGAATTGAAGAGGACAAAGGCCAAAGATGGAAATTCTTCTAAGACTAGATTTGAGGTGCAACATAAACTAAGGTTCAAGAAGAGGTTGCCAAATTAAAGCCTTTATACCATTCCAAGGGTCAAAAAAGTTAAAGTTTCTACACCCAAGCCTAAGGTGGAGAAAGATAGTGGTCCTTATGTTGAGAAGTATACTTATAGTAAATGTGGTAGAAAACTTGAAGGCAAGTGTGGAGTTTGTCTGGGAAATTTCTATGGTTGCGGCAAGCTATGATGAAGTCTCAAGGAGAGAAAATGCTCAAACACAAGAATTAGCTACCAATCCCGATGCTCCTAAGAAGAATCGCTTCTATGCTACCCGCTCTAGAGGTGAACAAGAGGAGTATCTCGATGTCGTCACTGGAATGTTACAAGTGTTCTCTATTAATGTCTATGTTTACTAGACATATGTTCCACTTTATAATTTGTAACTCTTTTAGTAGCTAGAGAGTTTAATGTATTACCCGTTGTTCTAATGGAGCCTTTTTTGATTACAACCCTAGTGGGTGACTCCGTTGTGGCTACAAGAGTGTTTAGGAGTTTTCCTATATCATTGCCAAATAGAGTTACTTTGTTTGACTTGGTAGAACTTGATATAGTTGATTTTGATGTCATCTTGTGGCTGGATTGGTAGCATGCTTGTTTTGCTTACATAGATTGTAGAACAAGTGTAGTCATGTTCCAATTCCCAAATGGACCATTTTAGAATGGAAATCCCAAAAGGTGGAATTCTTTTGTGTGTAAAAGATTACAAAATGATCTCTAAAGGGTGTGTTTAACATTTTGTAAGGGAGAATGACCTTGAATTTGAAATCCCTCCATTAGAGCAGGTGCATGTAATAAGGGATTTTCCGTAAGTCGTTCCCAATGACTTTTTGGAGTTCCTCCTGTACAGGAAATAGACTTCGGCATATACTTGTTGCCAAAGTAATGCCTAAACGTACCTAGAATGCGTAGATTTAACCGGGTTAACACGGCTTGATGCTCGTGGAACCAGACATCAAAACCTCTGCACCATCCAAGCGAACCAACTTGGTGAGTTAGTTGAGCTAGGCAATGTTGGGTCTAGCCAAGTAGGGCACCCGAATATTAAGATTCACCTGGATGAGTCTTAACCGGACTTGAAAGGGGTAATCTTAGGTTTGGAGGCTCTAGGGGTAAAATGGTATTTTCCAGGATAAGGGCAGTATCGTAATAACCCTAAGTATTTAATTAAGTAATTGATTAATGTAATTAGTGGACGGTTTGGGTCGGGTCGACCCGTTTTGCAAGTTAGGCTTTACCTGGGTTCAATCCTTGGTGGAAGCAATATTAAGTTGAATTAATTGGTATTTAATTATCTGATTTAAGTAAGGGAATGTTAGTTATTTCATTTAAGCCTTAGAAAATCATATTTTAAATTTAAATAACAAAAAGTCCTAGTTTGACTAAGTCTTTACCTAAAACTCCTACTCCTAAACTTTCCTAGTTTGACTAATTCTTTACCTAAAACTCCTACTCCTAAACTTACTCTCACATCTCTCAACTCTCATTCTCACGTATCTCCAATCTCATTATGAATCTTCATCATCAGTAAAAGAACAAAATCAAAAGTTCATCACTCTTGAAGAACTTGTATACAAATATTCAAAAGGAAAACTAAGCTAAAAACGAAAATCTAAAACTTTTTTCTCGATGGGTTGCATGTGAGGTTTCGGTGGTGAAGAATTATTTTCGTGAGAGTTGGCAGTGCATCGGATCAGGTTTGGAACGGTGTTGAACGACAAAAAAGGTATGGGTTTCTTCCTCTTGGTCCCTTTCCCAAGAGACCCCTAGGATTCAGTCGTATTCCAATCCGAAAACTAGGAATGTTTCCCCTTTGTATGTCCTTGTCACTAGCTCCCAATTGTTGTAGGTTGGGTATGTTTGCTGGTAGAATTTAGGGATTTAACTTGTTTTTGTGATGATTATGTTCATGCATGTATGCTCGGATTTATGTGATTGTTAAGTATGTCTTTTCCGAAACTATGTGAAAATGGCATGTTAAATCCTTGCATTTTTGTATGCAATGTACTTGTTGAAGTGATGTTCATGGGATGTGTTATATTGATGAATTGAATGAAAGATCTTGGCCAAATGTAACCACGAAAAATGCACATAATACGAATATATAAATACTTAGTCTAATACAATACTTTGACTCAAAACAAATCCAAAGATATCTATGCTCTTGAGTCAAGCGAGGACATGCTTCAACTTTACTTGAACTATCACTAAATTCCAACATTTGCTTTAAGGTGCTTCTCAATAACCACCTACACCTTTAGATATAACAAAATATATGAAATTAGTACAAAAACATTTACTAAGTATGGCTTAATACATAAAACATGAGAAACAATCATTTATCAGAAATACACTCTTTTTGATTAAAACATCACATTACAAGTATAGAATCCACATATAAGAACCAAAAATAAAAAAACACCGTCAAACATACATCAAAACATATCGACATGAGACCCTCCTACCAAATGTGATTCTTGTCTAACTTAAGTGAGTTATGAAGCGACCACCAATACAATCCCTTCACACACATCTAAGAAATCCTTTAGACTACGTAAGCTAAGATCATTCTCACTTCACATGATAGCGCATATATATATATATATATATATATATATACATATATACACATACGTATACGTATACATATACATATACATATACATATACATATAACATTCTCTTCCCAAAGGTTATCAAAAGACTTACTTAAGTAATGCAAGAAAAGACTGCCCATACACCCTCTCCAAGCTTATCTAAATAATCCTTAAGACTTCTTAAGTTCAGATCATGTCTACTTATCAATTTACCTTCCATATCTAGAGTCGTTGTTAAGACTTTACTAGGTAAGACGTCAACTGACCATTCTCATGCCCCCTTCATGCCTTAACTAAGCTACCCTTAAACTACTCTAGGGGAGTACTTATACTTAATATACTTTCTAACTTAAGCAATTATCTTCATTAGTTCACTTAAGAGAAATTCAACATATAATGATATTCATGTAATGGTCTTGGAGAAGACCTAGGGACTCACTCACTAACATCTTCAAAGCCTAATCGTGAAATGTCCAGATAGTCTCCCATACAATTACCTAAACTTCATAAAACTTATCCAATACTAGTGGGTATCCCATATGATGAGAAAATGCAGTAACCGACATAGAACATAGAAGCTATGCATGGAATCAAGAGTCAACCCTACTCCGAAGAAGGGTGTTTTACTTGTCAATGGTAGAACTAGGACACAACCCATGTAGGCACATGGTTAAGGAATATGAAGGGTTTATTTGTTCTCTAAAGTTATCTTATTTTAGAGAAACTCCCCTAGATATACTCACTTAGTGCTAGCCTTTGTTCTCATAGAGTAATTCACATAAATGATTACATGAAGAGGCTCCATATCTAGTTTATAACCCAATCACATTTCACCTTACAAAAGATGGTCCACTAGGTCTACCTACAATGGCTAAAAGGATAGCTCAATGACATTACGAAGGACAATTTCATGTCATTCTAGCCAATAAATCTAGGTCCACCATTCACACAAGAAGGATACAATTACGGCTTTCAACTCCAAGGATATTATAACCTTCAAACTAGGTTGAAGGTTCCACATAAGGTCCTTCTTAACAATGTTCAAGGTCACATGTCAATTGCACATACAGGGCTAAGAATCTTTATCGTACTAAGTCAGGAACTCATATTCACATTGTACATGTACCAGGTAAGGGACACAAGTCTACCAAACAAGACACGCACATACTTCGCCATATCACATATAACATATCATTCTAGAAGCACATAGGTTTAACCAATATCATCTATTGGTAATCCTACTCACTACCGTAGTATCATAAATCTAAGTATTACAAGTATCATATCATCTATCAAGAAGCATCATACTTCAGCATCAAGTAATCGACATAATGACTACACTATAGTCTACTAGAGACACCCATCATCAACTAAAAGAACTGATGCTTGACTCCACATAAATACATAAGTCATCATGATATAAATAACATCCACATAATAAAGTTATAACTTTATAAATCCATAATACATAAATTAATGCCAACGAGGCCATATCATTCACAATCCATGAAGTAATGTCGAGAAGGACACATTTGTCACAAGTTCAGGAATTAAGTTATATCACTTACTAGAACCTATGTGGAAATCTAGTTATGGAACTTGGAGGTATATATGGAAACATTTATCTATTCCCTTGGGCTATGAGGCTATCCACCTCATGAGGCTTATGGTAACTTACTTTCCTCCAATGTGAAGGGACACCCCTCACATAAAGTTCACTCGATGCTAAGCTAAGTTCCCTTTATTGAAAAGCCTTTATTAACTTTACCTAATAAAATTAGTCTTAGGAGATTGACTCCTCATATGCTTAGAACATACGTCATAGATGAGATTTGATCAACCTAAATCATGTGAGAAACCCTTTCACATGGACATAACATATGTAAGCACCTATCTAGTTTAGGATAATCTTGAGCACACCTTTCAAGGATCCTAAATTGACTATATCTTCATACATGTATGTGTATACTTATATGTGAGTATACCTTTCACATAACACATAAATGTCACACATGTTCATAATTCAATGCATAAGTCTATAGGTATAGCTATAGGAGCAATCCTTTCATATGAACACACCAAGAAACTATGCAAATTCATTATTCATCATGTCATATTCTTAAGATCATAGAAATAAGTCATATTTATTACCTGTCCATACATTCATTTTCATGTACATAGAAACCAAACGTAGGAACTATCCTATCAAGGTACACATGTGCAATGTATAGACAAGGTCCCATACCATTGCCCATACTAGTAATTCTATCAAGTCTTCCTAGTTATGGAATACATAACATAATTCATATAAATTCATCTTACATGCATTGTAGTAGACATTTAATGAATATGAAAACTACCTATCATCAGACACAATGACTCTTTACTACATTGTAAGCATGCATAATGTGTGATTGTGTGTACATCGGTGAACATGATCACATAATGGAAATTAACAACACATTGAGGCAGCCACCCTCTTATTACAACAATACACAACCAAACATAGACCACACAACACAATTTAGCATAGGAGGCAAGCTAACTTCATATTACACTTCAAGACTCCTAACATTAGATGTTTACACATCCACATAGGGGTACATGGGTAGGGGTCTTCAATACTTAACACTTCAATAATGGAAGAACCTACACATGATATTAACATAACAATTTACATGCTTATAACACTAGCTACATAACCTAGATTCATAACTAGAGTAGAGGACTAGGCATAAGTTACATATTGTATGATCATCATAACCACACACTCATATATTCATCAATTTGCCTTCAAGGCAATATTCAACACATATATAATGACAATCAATTACACCGCCACCATAAGTGGACCATGCCACACAATGCCATACAAGACTTCATCAACAAAACTATAGAGAAGTAGGAGAGTAGAGCAATTCTTACCAATCCTTTAACCTTAGATCATCCTTGATCAATAAAAGTATTTCAAAAACAAATCAAGTATAGTGCAGTAGCTAAATATAAATTGACATAAACGACGTCATACTTAATTCCCTACAAGATCAAGATACCACATAGGCACTAAACAATCAATTCCATAGAAAGTAGAGGAAATAGACAATCCTACTAATTTCCTAAAGCCTTGATAATCAATGATATTTTATTAATAATTTACATGTTAGGAAGTATTTAAAGAGATCATTATTCAAAAGGAATCATGCTTCATCTTACCTAAAATTGAGATCACATCACATACATAGCATAATCAATCTATAGGCTAAAACATGTAGATCAATCCTCACCAAGATTCCTTTTAATTTGATAACCAAGGATTTATACCCCCAATTTCTACATAATATTAACCTAAGTAAGTAGCTACAATGATTTTGGAATAATCAAAATCCTACAAGAATTGTCATAAAATGGAGCTTACAATGAACACATAGAATAACATTGGCTAGTCTTATTCAAATCTTCATATATCGATCCACATGGATCATTCATCAAAAATTAACCATAAATATTCATAGGAAAAAGTAGATATAAGCAATTCAACATAATAGAATCACAGATCCACCAATAACAAGCCACGATTACAATTCCCATGCATAGGCTAAATCGAGTTTGGGAAGGTACATGGGTTCACAATGCAATGGTATTGAAAGTCACGTTAAAACCAATACATTATCATCAATTCATCATGATTAACCCTTTGAAAACTTTTTGAGAAAGAACCCATGGATAGATTGAAGAAGAAGTAATTTGATCATGAAATCTCTTTTGAAAACTTTGAGATTAACTCTCTAGATGGAAGGATAACTAGAGATGAAGGATCACCATACCTTTATTTAGAAGAAAAACTCTATAACTTGATGAAGAATACATAGAAATCCAATATCCAAGCTGTTCTTGAGCTTCACCTTCCATGGAGGTTTCTATAGATGATATTTTGGGAGAGGGAGGTTTGATTTTGAGTGGAGGATTGGTATGGGCTATTCACGTTTTTAAAAAACCTAATATAACCAAATTAGGTAAATAAACCACCTACGTTCAGGTTAGCACGTGGGGTCAATTTCCCATTCACCCCATAATTAGGCACCGTGCATGGCAGTTCTGCAGGCCTGCATCAACGGACACAGTCGACGCTATGTTGGCTCATCGACGGACCGTTTGTGGCTTCCTTAGTTTCGGTTTGAGGCTTTCATGTGGGTATGATTTCTCCAGGATAAGTTTCCATTGACGCCTCCTATCGATGGGGCATCGTTTGGCTCAGTCGATTGACACTGCCAAGGCAGTTTCTCGACAACCTTTGGTTCCTTCTTGAGGGCTTCTTGTGGGGCCCTTGAGGAGTCATACCCAGGCGTTTCCAACGTAAATATCAACATTAACAAGTCAAGTACCTTCAAAGTCAGTTTCACCCAAAACAATTACACGCAACACGTCCAAACATGCTAGGCATATTCAAGACACACAGATGCATGTCTCAAGGGCTATCTTTCGAACGTCTTGGAGGTTCTTGGACATTTGACCTATATAATTCATGAAAGTCATCATACTGCCTAAAAACATCATATTTAAATATAAAAGGACCTCATAAGATCATGACACACACATACGCATATAAAATCACATAAGGCCCTTTAGGTGACTTTTCGTCGAACGCATTGGTCATCCCTTGACGTTTGACCTAAAAATGAGGTCAAGTCACTCATGAATATTTTTTTAACACGTAATTGAAATATTAACAATCTTATAGGAACAAGTGAGTGTCTATACACGCTAACTCATTTTGGGGTTCTTACACCAATAACACCCAGACTGCAAAATCTTATGTGCAGTCCGAACACCACTGTGATGCCCACCAACAGGCAAGGCGTGACATGCCTCTGGTATACTTATCATCTTATTATTGGGAGCACAACGATGAATAATAATATGAATCATTTCAAATGAACTTCTTCAAATCATGTATAAAAAGTTTCCTTTGGTGAAAAGACAAATCTGATGGAACCAGATCATTTATCCACATAGTTAGCAAAGTTTGCGAAAAAAACAGTCAAATCATGAGAAACTACCAATAAATGTTTGTCTTGAAAAGAATCATTTATTTCACTGCCATATCCTTGCTTGAGCATGGATTTTTCCTATAATCTAGACAAGTGATCAACAACTTGATTTTATGTCCTCTTTCTATCTTCACCTAAAAGTCAAACTCTTGAAACAATAATACCGATCGAATCAACTTTGGGTTTTCATCCTTCTTAGTTATTAAATACCTCAATATAAAATGGTTAGTATGCACTATGACCTTGGTACCAAGCAATTAGGATCAAAATTTCTCAAATATGTAAACAGCGCAAGTAGTTCCTATTCCGTCTCTTATAGTTATTTGAGATACATTTAGAGCTTTGCTGGCATAGTAAATTGGATGAAGAATCTTTTTCTGCCTTTGTCACAACACTACACCAAGAGTCATTCCACTCATATCACACATTGCCTCAAACGTTGGCCCCTAATCTAGTGAAAATAATGATAGACGCGGAAACTATCTTTTCATTTAATTCTCAAAATTCTCTCAAAACAAGAAACATCAAAATCAAATTACACTCCTTTTCGAGAAATTTTCACAATTGGTGTGCAATCTTGGGGAAACCCTTGATGAACCTCCTATCGAAGCCTACAAGCCCAAGAAAACTTCTAACACCTTTAAAATATATAGGTGGTGGAAGTTTTCAAATTACCTGGACTTTGACTCTATCAACCTCAATACCGTTCTCAAAAATCCGATAACCTGGAACTATCCCTTCTTTCACCATGAGGTGACACTTTTTTTAATTGAGCACAAGATCACACTCTTTACACCATTTAAAGTACCTTGGCAAAATTATCCAAAAATCCATCAAAGAATTCACCTACCACATAAAAATCATCCTTAAATACCTCAAAGTGTCTTCCACCATATCAAAAAATATCGATTCATGCAACGTGGGAAGGTAGCTGGAGCATTACACAACCCTAATGACATCTGTTTGAATTTGAAAGTACCATAAGGGAAAGTGAATGTGGCCTTCTCTTGGTCTTCCAGAGTTATGGAGATTGGATTTGAGCTCGAATAACCATCAAGAAAAAAATTCCAACCGGTACAATCAAGGAGGTCAAATATATGACCCATAAACGACATAGGGAATGTTAATTTTCTGTCCAAGCATTCAATTTCATGTAGTCCATGCATACTATCCTTTTAGTAACCGGCTGCATCGGACCAAGATCATTTCTCACAGTAGTTACCACAGTAATCCTACCTTACTTGGACACACACTACAAGCTAACTACTATCTGCAATGGGATGATTGACTCTAACAACCACCTAATGATTTTACTTTTCAATACCTCTTGTTGTTACACCCTTGAAAATAAGCTATTTCTAAATAGATACTAACATTTGTTCATGATGTTTTAAAGACCTAAAACTTTTAAAAATAGTGTTTATAGGCAGTATATAAAGTTTGGAAGTGTTTGGAAGTCAAACGTCCAAGAATGTCCAAGACGTGCTGAAACTAGTCAAAGTTAAACTAGTGTGTCGTAGTGTTTGGTAGTGGAGTTTTGGGGGATGGTTTTAAAGGTTAAATTGAGTATCCTTGGTTCATACACATATCCTGACGCGTAAAGGGTCAAAAAATCTTAGAAGGACGGCCAGGGGACCAGCCTAAGGGTCCCAAAAGAGGACCTAAACATGGGCCATCGAAGCTGCCAAGATTTGGAAGCTGCTCCGCGATACGCGGCCAACACAAAGTGGGTAAAAATCTTGCCCTACGACGCGGGGCTGTCACAAACTATTCTGCCTCAAAATTTTCCAGAAAAAAGATTTGGAAATGCCTCCGCGACGCGCATTAAACTTCCAGATTTTGTTGTGTCATTTTTAATTAAAACTTGGGTTTGTTAAATTGTCTAATAAGTGCAGGGATCTTTTGGGTGATTTGGGGATGACTTATTTGTAGTTATTGAATCTTTTTATACCCCTAAACTCACCAATCAAAGCTAACCCTCAACTCAAAAGAAAACCTATCCATTATTTTCTCCAAAAACCTCCATCATTGAAGATTAGAAGCTCCAAGGAAGAAGACTGATTATCTCAAGTTTTATTCATAAATTTTGTGGGCTTTTCATCACAATTAGATATGGTTATTAATCCTTTAAATCTCTTTCTTCAAGGTGTCAATTCCAATAATTATCAAAGATGACAAAAAAACATGAATTGTTTAATTCTGTAATCTATCCTTGGGTTCTTGCATTAAAAGTTTTGAAACATTGTATTATTATTGAATTGATGTTAATTTGATGACTTTGACCTAAAAACTCTATGAACCCATGCAAACCATGCACTACTAATTTTGACTACATTATTGCTGAATTGATTATGTCTTATTGCTATTGAATTCTTATGTAGTTTGATTAGGTCTATTGAGTTATGAATGAATTGTGCTAGAATTGTTAGTTGGATGCCCTAATTTCATAAATTCATGTTGAATTAGCTTTGATTCATAGTTTATTGTATAACTGGGTTGAATTGATGATCATGACCATTTGTAAGGGCCTTTGGTATATTCTGTTGGATGAATTTGCTACTGATTGAAGTTGTGAGGTTCAATTAATGGTATGTTGACCTAAATTTCTCTATATTGTGTAGTATAGTTTTTAGAAGATATTATGCCTTGTATGGTCCACTTATGGTGGCGGTGCTTATGTGTTATACTTGTGATTAATGTGGCCTTGTCGGCTGCTTTAAGAAGTGTTAATGATGTAGCCTCGTCGTCATTACTTTAAGTCTTATGGATTAATCATGTTATAACTAGATTATTTGGATTTTATAAATGTCAAGATGACTTATGTGTTTATGTGGAGTCAAAGCATGAGTTCTTCTAGTTGATGATGTGTATCTCTAGTAGACTATGGTGTATTCATTATGAGGATTACTTGATGTTGATGTATAATGTTTCTTTATAGATTATATAATACTTGTGATGATTTATATGGACGATTCTATAGAAGTGTGTAGGATGACTAGGAAGTATGCTTAGTTAACCCTATGTGCTTCTATACCGATATGGTATATGTGATATGGTGAAGTATGTGTGTGTATTGATTTGGTAGACTTGTGTCCCCTACTTGATGCATGTATAATCTGAATATGTGTTCTTTACTTAGTATACTAAAGCATCTTAGTTTTGTATGTGTGATTGACATGTGGCCTTGACCATGGCTATAAAGGTCCTTTATGTGGAACCTTCATCCTAGATGAAAGGTTATGATATCCTTAAAGTTGAAAGCCATAATGGTATCCTTATTTTGTGAATGGGGAACTTAGGATTGATTGGATGGAACGACATGAAATCATCCTTAGGAAAGTCATTGAGGTATCCTCTTGACCATTGTATAATGGACCCTCTTTGCTAAGGTGTAATGTTATTAGGTTATGAACTTGATATGAAACCTCTTCATGTACTCCATTATTGAATTACTCTGTGAGAACAAACTCTAGCACCCAGTGAGTATGGTTGGGAAGTAGCTCTAGATAAATAGATAGATAGAGTACAAAGGAAACCTTGATACTCCCAATCCATGTGCCTACATGGGATGTTTCCAAATTCTACAATTAGCAAGTAGAACACCCTCCATCGGAGTAGGTTACAACTCTTGATTCCATGCTTAGCTACCATGGTCTAGGTCGGTTATTGCCTATTCTCATCATATAGAATACCTACTACCATTGGAGAAGTTCTACGAAGTTTAGGCAGTGGTATGGGCACTATCTAGACATTGCACGATTAGGCTTTGAAGATGTTAGTGAGTGAGTCCGTAGGTGTTTTCCAAGACCATTATTTGAAATGTCCTTATATGATGAATGTCTCTTAACGAAGTGATGAAGATAATGACTTAAGTTGTCAAATATGTAAATGAATAAGTACATACCTAGAGTAGTTAATGGCTGCTTAGTTAAGATATGAATGGGGCGTAGGAATGGTAACTTTATGTCTTATCTAGGGAAGTCCTAAGAATGACTCTATATAGGTAAAGTAACTTGAATAAGTGGACATGATCTAAACATAGGTGTTCTTAAGGATTAATTATGTAAGCATGGAGAGGGTGTATGGGAGGTCTCTTCTTGATTTACATAAGAGTGTTTTTTGATAACTTTTTGGAGGAGAATGTCATGTTATATATATGTTATGTTATGAAATGAGAATGATTCTTTTTCAGGCAGTCTAAAGGATCCCTTAGGTGTGTGTGAAGCGATTTATGGACGGTCGCTTCACAACTCACTCAAGTGAACCTTAGAATCACCTTTGGTAAGAGGATCTCATGTTTATGTAGTTGGTGTATTGTAAGTGAGTCTTAGGGTAGCCTCTAGTGAGGGGGTTGTAGGCTAAATGAGTTCACTGTAATCTTGGGTTTAGTTCAATGTAAAGTTACTTGGTTTAATGTAATGTTCCTTAAAAAGTGATAAAATATTCATGTGATATCTTTTGTGTTTCTGAGGTGTTAAATATTGTTCTTATGCTTATGATATCATGTTTTAATAAAAAAAAGCATGTTTCTCAGAAAATTCCATTCTCCTGATTTTATGCATTAAGTCATACTTAGTAAAAGTGTTTGTATTAATTCAATACATTTTGTTCTATCTAAAGGTGTAGGTGGAAGGTGAGAAGGTGTCTTGAAGGAAATCTTGGAATCTAGTCAACGTACAAGAAAAGTCAAATTATGTCCTCACTTGACTCGAGGGCATAATCGTATTTACATTTCATTTAATTCGAAGTATTGTATTAGACTAAGTATTTCTGTATATGTATTGTATGTATGTGTCCCAAGTATTCTTGAGTGTAAGATTTGCATGTGTTTAGACTTAGTTTTTTCTATGATTTTTAATATGAAATATGTTTTAGTATATTTCGTGTGAAAATTTTAAATTTCCTACAACTTTTCATACATGTATTCAATGAATGATGTCAAATGGATTGTACAAGACCTCCGAGATGTCAAGTACACTGTGTTTAGAATCGAGCATTCCCTAACTTCTAGGGGGGATACTCTCGGGTAGTAACAAACTTGGTATCAGAGCATAGGTAATGAAAAAGGTCTCAAGCATTAAAAAGTTTAATAAAGCCACCTATATTAGAGTCTTGATAATCGGTGTGAGTCGCGACACATTTATGAGCAAGCTATAGGACGATAGAGTTTCACTTTCTTCATCAATCTTGTGTCGTGCCTATAGCGTTAAGGTTGTAAGTTTCTATTTCTAATCTCCTCTCTTGTGTTTTAGGAAGATGAATATTAGAAGGATGGCTAGAAGGTTTGAAGAAGAAAGGGTGAATGAGGAAATTTCTCATCAAGTTGAGCAAATTATTCAAGGTGCTCAAGGTGCTCAAGATGTTCAAGTCCCTGTTGGAGGTCAAGGTATTGAGGTTCCGGTGTTTCACCCAGAAATGACTAATGGAGAGAGTATAGATGTTTTTTTTTCTTTAGCCCGAGCCATGACTACCCATGTAAATAGGGGTATTAAACCTAGAATTAATATTGTGGAGAACACTATGACTTCTAGATTGAGAGAATTTGTCAGGATGAATCATCCTATTTTTTTTTGCTCTAAGGTGGGAGAGGATCCCCATTAGTTTTCAGATGGTGTGTAGAAGTTGTTGAGTTCCATGGGGGTGACTTCTAGGGAGAAAGCGGAGTTGGATTCGTACCAATTGTGAGAGGTTGTTCAAGTATGGTATACTCAATGGAAAGATAATAGTCCGATTGAGTCGAGTCCTATAGAATGGGAAGAGTTTAAGAAGGCTTTGTTAGGAAAGTACTTTCCTCGTCAGAGGAGGGAGGTGAAGGTTGATGAGTTTATTAATCTCAATCAAGTCAATATAAGTGTTGAGGAGTAGTCCTTGAAGTTCACTATGTTGTCTAGGTATGCTCAATCCTTGATAACTAACCCTAGGGATGAGATGAGTAGGTTTGTGACCGGCGTTGCCGACCTTGTGAAAAAAGAGTATTGTACGGCCATGCTCCACAATGACATGTACTTGTCTCAGCTCATGGTGTATCCTCTATCCATAGAGGATTCTAAGCTTAGTAGGATCTCTAGAAACTTGAAGAGGAGTGGACCAAGTGATCAAAACCAACCTATTCTCGAGAAGAGGGATCAAATTCAAGATGAACCTACAGATCCTAAGGTCAAACTTGAGAAGGGTAGTTGTTCTTTAGTGGGTAAGCCTACTTGTGCTACTTGTGTGAAGAAGCACTATGGGAAATGTCTAGTGGGTACCGGGAATTGCTTTGGTTGTTGTATGGATGGACACGAAGTGAGGGATTGTCCTACTATTACAGCTAGGAACGGAAGTTAAACAAGTTCCTCCAAGTGTTTCGGGTGATGATGTCCCAAAAAAGAATCGTTTTTATACATTCTAGGCTAGAGGATCAAAGCCTGATGATGATGATAATGTTGGTAAGTTATATCTTCTTTCTTTTAGTTTTTATGAGTTCCTTCTAAGTGGGGGAGTATGGTGAATAGTAGAGCTTTGATTGATGTCTCATCTCTTCTATTCAACTAAAGCTTGAGAGTTGAATGTCATAGTAGCATGTTGTATTGTTGCATTGTGTTTTGGAGTCTTGTTGGAATTGAATTTCATTGATTCCTTGCATTAAGAATTTAATCAAGTTATGATTATGTTGTAAATTGAGTTTATATGGCTTTATCTTGCATATTAGCATGTTTCTGTCACTGATTCCCTAAATGTTGCATTTTTGAAACTTTGAAGCAGGTTCACTGTAATGCCTGGTAGTTCACTGTAAGATTTTTCAAATTTTGGCTAAAGTGTTCTTTTGTTTAAAATTGTTGTAATGTTTATAGAATGAATTTATATGAGTATGATAATGAATATGAAAGGATTTCTTGCTATTTATAATAAAGAATGCGAGTCTTGTAGATTGACGATTTGTAGATTACTTTCTATCTTCCTGTTGTGTTCTGAGTCTCTTAAGTATGTGAAATTGGTGTTCTTCCTAATTGTGTATTGTTATGGTGTTCTATTGTTATGTGCTGCTAGTCTTGAGTATCTTATCTCTTGAAAGTGCCTAAAGAATAGCAAGTGTCATTCTAGGACGAATGTTCCTAAGTTGAGGAGTATTGTTGCACCTTCGAAAATAAGCTATGTTGAACAAGAGCCTAACGCTTATGTCATGATGTTTTAAATTCCTAAAATGGTTAATAGTGTTTATAGGCAGTATTTAAAGTTTGAAAGTGTTTAGAGGTCAAATATCCAAGAACGTTCAAGACGTCCGAAAACTAGTCGAAGTTAAACTAGTGTGTCGTAGTGTTTTGTAGTGGAGTTTTTAGGGATTGTTTGAAGGTGAAATTGAGAATCGTTGGTTCCTACAAATATCCTGACATGTAAAGCGTCAAAACGTCAATGAATGACGCCCTGGGGACTAGCCTAAGGGTTCCCCGAGGAGGACAAAAACATAGGCCATCGACGCTGCCAAGCAACTTAGATTTGGATGGTGCTGCACGAAGCCAACACGGAGTGGGAAAAAAATCTTGCCCTGCGATGCGGGGCTGAAAGGACCATTCTGTCTCAAAACTTTCCAGAAACAATATTTGGAAATGCTTCCGCGACGTGCATTAAACTCCCATATTTTGTTGTGTCGTTTTTAAGTAAAATTTGAGTTGGTTAAATTGTCTGATAAGTGAAGGGGTCTTTTGGTCAATTTGTGGATGAATTATTGACGGTTATTGAGTGTTTTTATACCCATAAACTAACCAATCAAAGCTAAACCCTCAACTCAAAAGAAAACCTCTCCATTCTTTTCTCCAAAAACCTTCATAGTTAAAGCTTAGGACCTCCAAGGAACAAGACTGATTTTTCCAAGTTTTCTTCATCAACTTTGTGGGATATTCATCACAATTAAAGTATGTTTATTTATCCTTGAAATCTCTTTCTTCAAGGAGTCAATTCCAATGATTTTCAAAGATTGAATTGATGTTAATTTGATGATTTAAACCTAAAAGCTCTATGAACCCATGTAAACCATGCACTACTAGTTGTGACTACTTTATGGATGCATTGGTTATGTCTTAATGCTATTGAATTCTTATGTAGTTTGATTATAGTTATTGAATTATGAATGAATCGTGCTAGAATTGTTAGTTCGCTGCCCTAATTTCATAAATTCAAGTTGAATTATCTTTGATTCATTGTGTATTGTAATTATTAGGTTTAATTGATGATCATGACCATTGGTAAGGGCCTTGGTATATTGTGTTGGGTGAATTGGATATGGATTGAAGTTGTGAGGTTGTATCAATAATATGTTGACCTAAATTTCTCTATATTGTGTACTCTAGTTCTTAGATTATAATTATGCATGGTATGGTCCCCTTATGGTGGCGGTGCTTATGTGCTATACTTGTGATTAATGTGGCCTTGTAAGCATTATGTTATGAATTGTGAATGATGTGTCCTCGTCGGCGTTACTTTAAGTATTATGCCTTTATCATGTTATAAGTTGATTATCTGGATATTATTAATGTCAAGAAGACTTATGTATTTATGTGGAGTCAAAGCATGAGTTCTTCTAGTTGATTATGTTTATATCTAGTAGACTAGAGCGTAGTCATTATGAGGATGACTTGATGTTGAAATATGATGTTTATTTATAGATTATATGATACTTGTGATGACTTAGGTGGATGATTTAATGGAAGTGTGTAGGATGACTAGTAAGTATGCTTAGTTGCCCTTTGTGCTTCTAGAATGATATGTTATATGAGATATGGTGAATTATGTGTGTGTCTTGTTTTGCAAGACTTGTGTCCCTTACTTGATACAAATATCATGTGAATATGGGTTCTTGACTTAGTATGCTAAAGCCTTTTATGTGGAACCTTCATCCTAGATGGAAGGTTATGATATCCTTGAATATGAAAGTGGTAATGGTATCCTTCTTGTGTGAATGGTTGACTTAGGGTTGATTGGCTGGAACGACATAAAATCATACTTGATAATGTCATTGAGCTATCCTACTAACCATTGTAGGTAGGCTTAGTGGACCCTCTTTGCTAAGGTGTAATGCAATTAGGTTATGAACTTGATATGGAACCTCTTCATGTACTCCATTATTGAATTACTCTATGAGAACAAAGTCTAGAACCGAGTGAGTATGGTTGGGCAGTAGTTCTATATATATAGGTATCAAGTGTAGAAAGGAATCCTTGATACTCACGAACCATGTTCCTATGTGGGATGTATCCAAGTTCTACCATTAGCAAGTAGAACACCCTCTATTGGAGTAGGTTAGAACTCCGGATTCCTTGATTAGCTACCATGGTCTATGTCGGTTATTGCGTATTCTCATCATATGGGATACCTACTAGTATTAGAGAATTTCTATGATGTTTAGGTAGTGGTATGGGACGCTATCTAGACATTGCACAGTTAGGCTTTGTCGATTTTAGTGAGTGAGTTTCTAGGTATTTTCCAAGACCATTATTTGAAATGTCCTTATGTGATGAATCTCTCTTAATGAACTAATGAAGATAATGACTTATGTTGGAAAGTATGTAAATGAGTAAGTACTAACCTATATTAGTTAAGGGTTTCTTAGTTAAGGTATTAAGGGGGCATAGGAATGGTCATTTCATGTCTTATCTAGGCAAGTCCTAGTAATTACTCTATATAGGGAAAGTAACTTGAATAAGTAGACATGATCGAAACTTAGGTGGTCCTAAGGAATATGTAGGTGAGCTTGTAGAGGGTGTATAGACGGTCTCTTCTTGATTTACCTAAGTAAGTCTTTTGATAACTTTTAGGATGAGAATATCATATTATATATATATGTTATGTTGTGAAATGACAATTAGTGTATCTTAGGTAGTCTAAAGGATCCCTTAGGTGTGTGTGATGGGATTAAATGGTTGGTATCTTCACAACTCACTCAGGTGAACCTTAGAATCACCTTTGGTAGGATGATCTCATGTTTTCTATAGTCCACCTAATAGCTCGCTTGAACCTCTCAATAAAGAAACAAATGCCTCAACTTTCTCCTCACTCTAATTGGCCGCAATGTTGACCTGTAAAATACCATCTCTCCCCAAGAATACATACCTAAAATGCTATGGTAGATCCTTAATATCTAATTTGGGAGACTCTTCAACACATGGTTTTGCGAGTGGAGAGTCGCGATTATGCATATCTAGCTCCAATCTCTCTAGTTTATAATGAATTTAAAACCTATAAAGTGCGGCGACGAATTCATCTTAGTCTACAATACTAACACCTTCAAAATTCATCATTATCGCCACAAGTGCATCAATTCCCGACCTCTGTTCAATAGACACGTCAACCTCACTCTAAAATATGATTCACGGCAGACACTGATTTTATATCATTTTCGTGCTTCATGGACCAACGAATATTGCAAGTTACCTCTTCACTATCCATTTAGAACTTCATCTGCCCCTTCTCAAAATCGATCAAGGTGCACCCAGTAGTAAGAAATGGTCTCCCAAGATGATGAGAACCTCAAAATCTAGTATCACAAAATCCGCCAGAAAAATAAACGACTCCACATTCACAAGTATGTCTTGGAGAAAACTAATGGGCTTCTTTTGTGTTCTATCGACTAAGAGAAGTTGCATCGCAATTGGTTTTGGAGACCCTAAACCCAACTTCTTGTAAATAGACAATGACATCTAATATATACTAGTACCCAACTAACATAACACTTCAGCAAAATGCAATAGCCCAATAGTACAAGTAATAGTGAAAACACCAGGATCCTCTGTCTTCTACACAAGCGACCTAGTAGTAATTGTACTACAATGTTTCATCCTTTCGTCATCTTCAAAACTAACGGTGTTCTTCTTAGACACCAGATTATTTATAAATTTTACATACCTAGATATTTACTCCAAAGCCTCTAACAACGAAACATTGATCGAAAGCTATTTCAAAATATTCATAAACCTGTGGTATTTCCCTCCTTAATTTTTCTGTACTAGACTTTGTAGGAATGGAGGTGGAGGTCTAGGCATGTGAACAAATTTTTTAGTTATCTCTACTTTCTTCTCTGTAGCATTCTTGTACTCTGGTGTAACCTCTATCTCATCATCATCTTTCTTAACTATAATTTCAACCTCAGACAACAATGGTGTATCAATGGTTTGTTTACCCCCTTGAGTAGTGACTTCCATACAATGCCCATAATTCTTCATATTCTGGATGGTGTTGCTTAGAAGTGTGCTAGGATGATGTGGGTTGACTGTAGTGGGCAAGTGATTCATCTTTTGCTCAAGTTGCTTGATGAACATTATATGAGCATCAACTTTTTGACCGATTACATGATAGTTATCTATCATCTCCTTCACATTCTTATTAGTCAAATCAAACCTCTTCATTCTTCTTCTTCCGATTTTGTGGAGGAAGGTAAGGTCCAACCCTACCATTCCGATTGCCATAGTGGTTTTTAATAATGTTGTTAAACTTAATCTAAAGACTTCATTCCCCCGCAGTGGCGCCAAACTCTGATATGATCAAATTACACCTTCCTGTAGAAGTGTAAGCAATTGTTGCCAAATAAGGAACCCAACTCGTAGGTTGAGGTCGATGCCACGAGAAATATGGTTCATACTTAAACTTAATTAATTACTATATCGCTTTACTTATTTCCAAGAGATGTAAGTAGGGGGGAGGTTTGGGTAACAAATAACTGATTGATTGTTAAATAACAAGTGAGAGAATAACTTTACCGGTATCAATGACAGAGAGAAACTAGGGTATGTGTGTTCCCCATAAGCTTATAATGCGGTAATCCTAGTAACAGTAATCACATCCCAGTGTATCATATGCAAAGTGACAAGTCATGTATCCCTAAGTGCTTGGTCCGTAAGATAAAGAATTTCACCCCACTGCTCGGTCCGAATACATTTGTAGAATTTAATAACACTCACCTTCACCTCATATTAGACATCACATCATTGTATGACTTAGTTTCAAGTCCATGCCAATTGAAATTATAATATTAGATAATATCACACTAAATCTCTATTGATAATTCTTATGCTATTAACTACCTTCTTGGTCCGACAAGTAGCAACAAGGTGAGTTATAACATTTTTTTAAAAGGTCTTCAAAATGAAAGGATGATCAATGTATGTATCAATATTATTCAAGAATTACTTATTTTGTATTCATATGTTGTTAATTACTCATTGGTCCATAAATTATCAACAAGGCGAGTTCTAACGTTGGCCACCAATAAAAAAGACTTCTAAACGAAAGAATTATCAATGCATGCATCAAAACTATTCAAGAATTACTCATTTCTTATTTATATGTTGTTAATCACTCATAGTTCCCATAAATCTAGTTGTGGATTTAGTTACTCATGCTTGAAAAAACACAATTTCATGCTTTTAGAAGAAGAAATCATCCAGTTACATATTAGAGTAGAAGAAACCCAAAATCTCAACTTTAACTGCAAAGTTAAAATCATCAAAACGAACTTAAAAAATTAAATTGATAAAGTTGCAAAGTTTATTTTTTTTCTCCCCTTGGGATAGTCTTCTTAAATTTTCACCATACAAGTATTTATTCAACAAGAGAATAACAATTATTGAATTAAAACAATAATGTCTAACCCCGCCCCCACCCAAATGAGGTTTACATACCCTATTTATAGAAAAAACTTGTCCTAAACGAAAAGGGAATGAAATAAGGAAATAAACTGCTTGACGTTGCTTCACTCGATAGGATTGTTCTACGAATTATGGATCGACCTAAGTATCACTCTTTTCTTCAACCAAAGTAGACACCCCCATCACAAACTTATTCATTCTAGACCTAGAGTTTGCTACAAAGGTTGGGGCATATTTAGAGATGGGTGAACTTGGGAGAGTATTCATATACACTCATTCCCCTTGACGAAGGTTCATGAATTCCACTAACTTTGTATCCTTCAATCCTAAAGGGAAAAAGGTATTAAGAAAGACTGTCTTAAACACTTTCCAATATATTGGGTCAGCCCTTACGGGTTTCGCATCCCTCCATTGCTCAAACCACACTTGTGTCACATTTTTAGTTGGTAGGCCGCTAGTTCTACTTTTTCCCTAGAAGTTACTTCCATAGCATCCACCACCTTAAAAACCTCATCAATCAAGACACGTGGATACTTATCCACCTTATTGCCATGAAAAGTAGAAGGATTCATCCTCATAAAATATCAGACTCTAGAAGCGCGAGTACTTGCATTAGCGTTCACTTGGGGTCCAACTCCTATATTAACATGGGTCGTCATGGCTTGAATTTTTGTAGTGATGACTTGATCTTGAGTCATCATAAGTTGAGTCAAATTTTGGAAAGTAGGCCTTATCTCCACATTAGATATGGTCTCTTCTTCATTGGGATCTTGTGGACCTTAGGGCGCTAGAGGGGGAACCTCAATCATATTATCTTCTTGATCACTCCTTGCATTAGCCTCTCCCGTATTCACCATTAGGCACGACTTCAAGAATATCAAGGATGTGTAACATCTATCGTCCTATATCCTCTAACTCATAGATGAGTCGCAACTCACACCGATGAACAAGACTCTACTAGATGTGGCTTGTGAGACATTGGACCCTGAGGCTATCTCCATAACCTTATGCTCTGATATCAAGTTTGTTATAACCAAAAAGTACCCCCTAAAAGTAACACGACGTACTTAACCTCTCGGAGGTCTTATACAAGCCTCTTAATATTTCATTCATTACATAAGTATTAAAAGTAGTGCGGAACTAAACCTTTCACAGTAAATTCAATACGGGAACTCTTTTATAAAACATTAGAAAAACTAAATATCAGCATCACAAACCATCTTAGCCACATCTTATTATCATTGGGTCACAACCCTTACAAAGAAAAGAAACACATGACTAATATAAAGTCTTTAATAGAAATAAAGCTAGAAATAACATCCACGTCCTCGGACATATAAGGAAGTACAAAAAGTCGTGAGAGACCAATCTAGTTCAATTCTCAAGCTTCAACTTTAAGATCCTTACTTCCTTCCAGCTATACTTGTAGAAATAGAGAAGCGTATGGAATCAGTACAATTAATCATTGAGTATGCAAATCATACAAAACAATGTTTTAAAAAGGACATTTTAGTTGATATATGCTTTTCGTGCTATCTTTATATAACTTCATGAATCGAGTGTAAAAGACATCATACAAGTCAATCCTTAACATAAAAGGTCCCATAATTCTCAACATTTAACCATATTAATTACGTAACCCATTAATAATTTACACCCTCTATCAAAAGTTATCCTAAGACCTAACTAGGTAAGACATGAAGAGACCGCCCATACAACCTCTTCAATACAGACCTAAGCTGTAACAACCCTCATAATGAAATAGGACAAGCTAGAGCCTATGTCACAACCAAAAACCGAGCCGCGACTGGCACCCACATTTACCCTCCTATGTGAGCGAACCAACCAATCTAAACCTTAACATTTCAATTTAATATCAACATAAAGCAATGCGGAAGACTTAAACTCATTAATAAAAGACAATTCAATAACTTCTAAAATTCAACATCTATTATTTCCCAAAATCTGGAAGTCATCACCACAAGAACATCTATGATCAAATTACTAAACTAAGAGTATTCTAAGAAGCTAAAATAAACAAAAGCTAGTCCATGCCGGAACTTCAAGGCATCAAGACATGAGGAAGAAGATCCAGTCCAAGCTAGAAGCATTAGCTCACCCTGAAATCCGGTGTAATGAAGACTGGCTAGAGTTGCGGTTGAGTTGAAGACGATGGTACGTTTGCTGCATTCCACAAATAACAAGGAAAACAAATACAAGTAGGGGTCAGTACAAAACACGGGTACTGAGTAGATATCATCGGCCAACTCAAAATAGAAAGCAATATATCTCAGATAACATCATAAAATCAACTAATATTCTTAACAGGTGATAGCAACAAGTATAAAAATCATTTATAACATCACCGAACATATCTATGAGGACTCAAGCCTCCACACCATACCCTTTTGGGAAACATGTTCTTTAGATTGAGTATATTAGCATATTTCAAGATTCATTATCTTTATTCCTCTTGTGTCGGTACGTGACACTCCGCTCCACTACTACTATCCTGGTGTCGGAACGTGACACTCCGATCCATATACTATCCTGGTGCCGGAACGTGACACCCGATCCATATACTATCCTGGTGTCGGAACGTGACACTCCGATCCATATACTATCCTGGTGCCGGAACGTGACACCCGATCCATATACTATCCTGGTGTCGGAACGTGACACTCCGATCCATATACTATCCTGGTGCCGGAACGTGACACCCGATCCATATACTATCCTGGTGTCGGAACGTGACACTCCGATCCATATACTATCCTGGTGCCGGAACGTGACACCCGATCCATATACTATCCTGGTGTCGGAACGTGACACTCCGATCCATATTCTATCCTGGTGCCGGAACGTGACACCCGATCCATATACTATCCTGGTGTCGGAACGTGACACTCCGATCCACATATATATTCTATCCTGGTGCCGGAACGTGACACCCGATCCACTAATTCTATCCTGGTGTCGGAACGTGACACCCGATCCCCTAATCTCATTACTTTAGTTCATCAAGCCTTCTTTTATACCAAGGCATCATCAATAACAAAGTAAAATTAGGGTTCAAGATTCAATAGCCTCATCATGCTAGTTTCATCACAATTATATATATAAAATCACATCATGCATGCACACAATTAAGCATATAGAAGACTTTACAATACTACCCAATACATATCATTCGCTATTAAGAGTTTACTACGAATAGCATAAACCATAACCTACCTCCACCGAAGATTCGTGATCAAGCAAGCAAATTCCCCAAAGCTTTGTTTTTCCTCTTCGTTCGTCTCTCTCTCTATCAATCGATCCTCTCTCTCTCCTTGTTCTTTTTATTTTTCTTATTCAAACCCTCTTTCTTTTACCCTAATTAGCATATAATTAAGTATAAAGATGGCAATAATATCCCACTAATTAACTCAAGGTTACCTCTTTTAACCCCCAAGTAATTAGACTTATTAACATTAACCCTCTAACTTTATAATTAAAGCAGGGAATAGTCCAAAACGCCCCTTAAATAACTAACAGAAATCCGACCCAGCCTGGGATTACGCAGCCTGTGACGGCCCGTCGCGCCTGCGACGGTCCGTCCTGCTGCTCCGTCACAGAGTTCAGAGACTCAATTCCTACTAAAGGGTCTGTGACGGTCCGTCGTGCCCACGACGGTCCGTCCTGCCATTCCGTTACGAAGTTCAGAGAGTCGATTTTAGTACCCAAATTTCAGAATTCTAAGTGTTTTGGAACGAGACCCCCTCGACGGTCCGTCGTGCCCTTGACGGTCCGTCGTGGGTTCCGTCGTCTCAGCCAGTTTTTCCAGAAATAAAATCTGCTGCTCAAAACGACTAAACAGGTCGTTACAATAGATACCAATTTACCCATCGTTCGTCCCCGAACGATCACGAGAAGAAAACAAGGGCGAAAAGGGAGTACCTGAATCTGTAAACAGGTGTGGGTATCTTTCTTGCATATCAGCCTCCTTCTCCCAAGTGGCCTCTTCAACTGGTCGATTCTTCCATTGGACTTTGATGGATGCAATCTCCCTTGATCTCAACTTGCGAATTTCTCTATCTAGAATGGCAATAGGCTCCTCCTCATAAGACAAATTTTCATCAAGTAGAACCGAATCCCAACGAATGATGTAGTTTCCATCCCCATGGTATCTTTTTAACATAGACACATGAAATACCGGATGCACTCCGGACAGCCCTGGAGGCAAGGCTAACTCATAAGCCACCTCTCCTACTCGCTTAAGTACTTCAAAGGGACCAATATACCTTGGGCTTAGTTTACCCCTTTTACCAAACCGCATCACCCCTTTCATGGGCGAAACCTTCAGCAAGACTTGCTCACCCTCCATAAACTCCAAGTCTCTAACCTTTCGATCTGCATATTCCTTTTGCCTACTTTGAGCCGCTAAAAGCTTTTCTTGAATAGATTTCACCTTCTCTAATGAATCCCTCAAAAGGTCAGTACCCCAAGGTCTAACCTCAAATGCATCAAACCACCCAATGGGAGACCTACATCTCCTCCCATACAATGCTTCAAATGGGGCCATGTCAATACTTGAGTGATAGCTATTATTGTATGAAAACTCCGCTAAGGGTAAGAAGCTATCCCAATGGCCACCAAATTCTATCACACATGCACGAAGCATATCCTCCAACACTTGAATCGTTCGCTCAGACTGTCCATCGGTCTGAGGGTGAAATGCAGTACTAAGGTCCAACCTAGTACCTAATTCAGCATGCAATGTTCTCCAAAACTTAGAAGTAAACTGCGTACCTCTATCTGATATGATGGAGAGTGGAACTCCATGCAACCGAACAATCTCTGAGATGTAAAGTTTGGCTAACTTCTCTGCATTGTAAGTCACCTTGACCGGAATGAAGTGAGCAGACTTAGTTAACCTATCCATAATTACCCAAATAGAATCAAACTTACCCAATGTCTTTGGAAGACCAACCACGAAGTCCATTGCAATTCTCTCCCACTTCCATTCAGGAATGGGCATTCTCTGAAGTGTTCCTCCGGGCCTCTGGTGTTCATACTTTACTTGTTGACAATTTGGACATTTGGCAACAAAATCAACAATGTCGCGCTTCATTCTACTCCACCAAAAGTGTTGCTTTAGGTCACGATACATCTTGGTTGCACCAGGGTGTATAGAATACCTTGAACTATGAGCCTCTGTCAGAATAGTGTTGATCAAATCATCAACACGGGGTACACATACCCTTCCCTTGATTCTCAAAACACCTTCCTCATCCATTATCGCTTCTTTAGCCTCTCCTCGCAACACCATATCCCGAATTCGGCTTAGTTTCTCATCATCAAACTGTTTCCCCTTGATCTTGTCAAGGAAGGAAGATCTTGCCTCCACACAAGCTAAAAATCCTCCCTTCTCATTTACTTCTAATCTCATAAGGTCGTTAGCCAGAATCTGAACTTCTCTAGCCAATGGGCGTCTAGAAGCTTGCAAGTGAGCTAGACTTCCCATGCTTCCCGCCTTTCTACTTAAAGCATCCGCTACAACATTCGCCTTCCCCGGATGATACAAAATAGTGATGTCGTAGTCCTTCAGTAGTTCCATCCATCTCCTCTGTCTCAAGTTCAAATCTTTCTGAGTAAAGACATACTGTAGGCTACGATGATCCGTATAGACTTCACACTTAACCCCATATAGATAGTGTCTCCATTGCTTTAATGCAAACACTACCGCGGCCAATTCCAAATCATGAGTTGGATAGTTACGTTCATGCACTTTTAATTGTCTTGAAGCATAAGCAATCACATTCTTCTCTTGCATTAGCACTGCACCCAAACCCGAATAGGATGCATCACAATAGACAATGAAATTCTTACCTTCCACTGGCAAGGTGAGAATTGGTGCAGTAGTCAACAGAGTCTTGAGCTTCTGAAAGCTTTCCTCACACTCATCCGACCATACAAATGGAACATTTTGCTTAGTCAAGTTCGTCAGTTGGGAAGCAATAGAAGAGAATCCCTTGACAAATCGGCGGTAGTAGCTAGCTAACCCAACAAAGCTCCTTATTTCTGACACATTAGTAGGTCTTACCCAATTCTTCACTACTTCGATCTTAGAAGGATCCACCATCACCCCATCCTTAGAAACCACGTGCCCCAAGAAGGACACTGCATCTAGCCAAAACTCACACTTAGAGAACTTGGCATAAAGCTTTTTCTCCCTCAACATTTCCAATACCATTCTCAAATGCTCCTCATGTTCCTCCTTACTTTTAGAGTATATTAGTATATCATCAATAAATACGATCACAAAGAGATCCAAATATGGCTTAAAAATCCCGTTCATCAAACTCATGAACGCAGCAGGGGCATTCGTAAGACCAAAAGACATCACTACAATTTCGTAATGCCCATACCGGGTTCTAAAAGTAGTCTTTGGCACATCCGTTGCCCGTATTTTCAGTTGATGATAACCGGATCTCAAGTCAATCTTAGAGAAGACACAAGCACCTTGTAACTGATCGAACAAGTCATCAATGCGAGGAAGAGGATACTTGTTCTTTATGGTTACCTTGTTCAACTGCCGGTAGTCTACGCACATCCGAAAACTCCCATCCTTCTTCTTCACAAACAAAACCGGAGCACCCCAAGGAGATGCACTTGGTCTAATGAAGCCTTTGCTCAACAACTCTTGAAGTTGGGCTTTTAACTCTTTTAACTCCGCAGGAGCCATTCTATAAGAGGGTATAGAAATGGGGCGATTACCCGGTTCAAGATCAATACAGAAGTCAATATCCCTATCTGGTGGCATACCAGGAAGATCTGCAGGGAACATATCCAGAAACTCACGGACCAACGAAACCGACTCAATCGAAAGTACTTGGGTAGTATCATCATTGAGATGTGCCAAGAAAGCTAAACACCCTTTACTAACCATTTTTTTAGCACGAAGAAAGGAAATGATACGCACCGGATTGGAAGTGTAGTCACCCTCCCACACTAACGGATCTGTCCCAGGCTTGGCTAACGTCAC
>NC_028643.1:38669221-38699859 GCF_001406875.1 Solanum pennellii | reverse complement strand
CGTCGCCAAGTTCAGAGAGTCGATTTCAGTACCCAAATTTCAGAAGTCTAAGTCTTTTGGAACGAGACCCCTTCGACGGCCCGTCGTTCCCATGACGGTCCATCGTGGGTTCCGTCGACTCACACAGTTTTTCCAGAAATAAAATCTGCTGCTCAAAATGACTAAACAGGTCGTTACAGCCTATAATGAGTTTTATGAGTTAATAAGGCGTTAAAATTATAAATAATTGCTTTAAAATTCATTTTGAAGATTTCTAAAGTCAAACGTCGAATAACGACCAAGACATATGGAAACTAGATCTGTGGGTGTGCTAGTGTATCCTTACTAGTTGTGCATGTTATTAGGTGTTTATTGGTTACTAAAATCAGTGAGGATGACCCTAGCACCTAGAGGTACATACATAGTGTCAAAAATTCCAGGAAAGACTCCCCAAGGACCAGCTAAAGGGTCCTTGAGGAGGACCCAAGGTGTGGAATGAAGGCTGCAAAAACATCCTGTTTGTGGCACTGCCTTCGCGTCACACAACTGTCACTTAAAGGAAAAAACTTTTCCCTGTGACGCGGGATTTTCATGAAACATTATGTCTCTAAATTAACAAAGATTTGGAGGTGTCCCTGCGACGCGCATCCATGTTCCTGATTTGGTCAATCGCTTTTAAGTAAAAATAGACATGTAAAAGGGTCCAATTATTTTAGGGGTATTTTGGGTACTTTGATGATTATTTATGGAAAGTTATTAAGTCAGTTTAAACAAAAATTCTCCCGTCAAATTAAAACCTTCAAGTTCAAAACAAATGCTCTCCAAAACTCCTTCTCCAAAATGCCTCCATAAATGAAGCTTTGAAGCTCCAAGGAAGAAGGTCAAAATTCTTCAAGTTTCAACCCTAGTTTCATGGGATTTCTATCAACTAAGGTATGGTAGTTCGTACGTGATTTCTCTCTCATTCAACGATCCAATCAAAAGGCTTTCCAAAAAGGATTTCAAAGCCTAAATTTTTATATTTTGAGTTCTAAGCATGGGTCTTCTCCAACCCTTTCTATCTATCTTTAGAAGTAGGGCGAGAGAAAGTCAATATGATATTTGCGTTGGTTTTTCCAACGAAACTTGCATGAAAAAGGTTTTAATGTATGGATTATGATTTTTTTCAATGTAAAGTGATGGTTTTATGATAATAAAAACTCAATGGACCCATGATCATGCATTATCAAATTTTGACTTATGAAATGAGTTTGATGAATATGATTAGATAATATTAGAGTTGTGTTTTGTTTATTTTGTATTGTGATTATCTACTACCATGTGTGCCTGATTATGATGATTTTTTGGAGAATTGAGAAAGGGTGGTAAAATCTTGGATGAAGAGTAAGTTGATCTATATTGTTTAGTTCTTAGTGAATTGATGTTGAGTGGTATGGTTCACTTATGTTAGTGGTGCTAACTTAAAGTATATGAAAATATATGTGATTTGTTATTATGACCTTGAAGGCATTGCAAGTGAAATGAAGAGATGTTTTTATGTATATGCATGAGATGTCTCATGAATTTGAGAATGTGTGTCTTAAAGATGCTATGTCTAAATGTAGTATGATCAGGTCTCGAAGTCAATGTTATGAATAAGGGTGTTTATGTTAAAGGTGTTCTCACATATACTCTCACACACAATGAATGAGTGAATGAAGTTAAAGGATGAATAAGAGGCTAGACACTATTCGTTACTACAGCTGAAGTGTCTAGAACCAACCCTAATGAAAAATTGGGATTTTGGGATGGACACTCTTCGTTGGTTGAGATGAGGTATTTAGTAGCAACCTCACTATTCACAAGAGCTTTTCAAAGAATGGTTGGAGTTTGAATACTCTTCGGAAGTTGAAATGTGGTATTCAAAAGTAACCTATAAAGATGGGTACACTTTGTATGTTTAGCTGTAGTACTTAGTAGCAATATATTAACCTATAGAAAATGAATGTTAATAATGTTTAAGACTCCATGGGGGAGTTATGCTTAGCACGAGAGGATTTGAAGATGGGGGGATCCTCGTCGGAGGTGTTTTATCCAATGTACCTCTTGAGATGAGTGCTCTTTGTTAGTTGAGATGCGTTACTTAGAAGCAATCTCCTTCTCCCTTTACTATGCGCCCGCATATGTCTAGTTATTGGAGATACATGTAAAGTTTATATGAGAATGACCCTACCTTAGGAAAGTAGGGATCCCTCATTCGGTAAGGGTTAATACCGGGGTTCCATGTCTAGCTCCCGTGGTCTATGTAAGTTAAAGGTAGCCCCTACAAACGAATGTATGAACTAAATCTTCTTAAGGGTGTATGAATCAGTTGGTATATGATGTTAATGAAGTAAGTTGACTTTATATCTAATGTTAATGAAACATGTTGATGTTATGTCTAATATGATGAAAGTTATGTAAATAATGAATGTGATGTGCCTAGTGTAGGGTGATTCTCAAGGAGAATCAAGGTGGGTGTAGTAGAATGTATGTTACTTTCATATTGCACAAGTGTCTTTAGTTATTGATGTTGACTTTTTGAATAGAAATGAAGCATTCTCATCTTTGATAGCGTTAAGGATCACTTAGATATGTATTAAAGAGGTTGTATGGGTGGTTTGTTCATGCCTTACCTAGGTGAGTAGTGATTAATGAATTGGTTGATCAATGTGACTAAATGTGAGATTTATGGAAGTTTTTACCTTATTTGTAAAATGATTAGTTGTAAGATGCTTTGTAAACTTGATTTATGAAGATTTTACTAAAATAGCATGAAAAGTATGTTTCAATTAAAATGTCCACTTTAGCATGTATTTTTCATATTGCCATACTTAGTACAATGTTTGTAGTAACTGCATACTCTTCTGTATTTCTAAAAGTATAGGTGGAAGGCAAGTGAAGGTTCTTAAAAGGTGAAGCTTGGGAAGTTCATGTCTCTGAAGATTTGTATGTTCACATATGTTCGAGCACATGAACTATGATTCGTTGAGTTTCTTTCTTCTTAAAACTTTGTATAAGACTGAGTATGTTTCTCTCAATGTACAGGGTCGTGACCCTATGACGTCAAGACGTGTCTAAGTTTTCTTTTGATAATGAGAGTTATTCATTAGTTTAATATAAGATTTTCTTATTATTTATGTTATGAAATGTTTAAATTACCCTGTACTTTTCATACCTATGTAATGAATGAAAGCTAAGAGGCTTGTACAAAACCTCCTAGAGGTCAAGTACGCCATGTAATTCCTAGGGGGTATCTTGGGTCGTTTCATAAGGATAAGTACATTTCCTTTCGATCACAACTCAACAAATCAACATTCATTACTAGAGATACTAGAGGAAACATTCACGCATTTAAGAACTTCACATAAGACCATCCCGTAGGATAACTCTAAATTACACTAGTTCAGTGTGAAAATAGAATCTCATTCTACAATTCCAACTTAGTGCTCCATTGGAACCACCCTAGACCAGGCACATCACATCCAACCATTCATATAACCTTCATTAACATCAGACATAAGACCAACATGCATGTTTAATCAATATTAGAAATAAAGTCAACTTACTTTATTAACATCATATAGTAACTCATTCTTTCTTGAACATTACAAGGACATACCAAGACTCCCTCCAAATATCTACTTGTGCAATTTCAGATGGCGTCCCATTCAACCACCTACCCTAAGTTGTACACCCTTAGGAAGACCTAGTTCATTACTTTCATTCGTGGGGGCCAGCTTCAACCGACATAGACCATGGGATAGTAACATGGAATCTCGGAAATAAACTTTACCGGATGAGGGATACCGAATTGCCTAAGGTAGGGCCATTCTATTAGCCATTATGTGGAATACCACTAACTAGTAATATGCAGACACATAGTAAAGGGATAAGGAGATTGTTTTTAAGTACTGCATCTCTACTCACAAAGAGTACCGATCTAAAGTGGTTACTTTTGGATACATCTCTACTCACGAAGAGTATCCACCCCTTCTCCAATACTCTTGGTGCTAAGAATTAATCACCATAGAGTTTTAGAATGTCATTACATTCATTAGCTATAGCTTAAAGGCATTCTACTGCATACTACATCTCAACTTACGAAGAGTACCCATCCAAACTTGTCATTCATTCATTCGAAAGGTCTTAGGAATATTGAGGTTGTTAATAGACACTACATCTTTATTCATGAAGAGTTTCCACCCCAATGTCCCCCATTCATTCATTAGAGTTCTATAGAGAACATTTCAATAGACTCTCATTCATTACATTTTAATACGCTTCATTCATTTATTTATTCACGTGTGTTTATATGTGAGAAAGCCTTTCACATAACCCCCATCATTCAAAACATTGTCTTCTAAACATGATCATAATACATTGATCATAATCCACACACAAACATACTTCATATTCACATTATACTCCAATGATCACAATAACATCAAGAATAGCATCCATAACTTCACAATACAACTATATACATAAGCATCATGGCATTACTTTACTTAACATTAAATTCCTTAAAGGCCATAACCACAATACACATACATATTCATATACATTTACTACACACCGCCACCATAAGTGGACCCACACAATAGAAATTCAATGAGGAGTAGAACAATTTAGGTCAACATACCCTTCGTAAAAGCCATGATCATCCTTTCTCATTTCCCAACAATTCATCATAATTAGACATGGGAAGCAACATCTAATCACATTCATCAAGCCCATAAGCCAATTTAGTAGATTTGGATAAACATGGGTTCTTCAAGTAATTCCATTAAAATCATATAAAAAGCCATGATTCAAAATTTATACATCAATATCATGACTTAGAAAACGTTTTGGCAATGAATTATACCTTAGTACTAGGAAGCCTACGATATTTGGGCTGAAAACTTTAATAATAGACCTTCTTCCTTGGAGCTTCATAGCTCTTCATTGGAGGTTTTGGAGAGAGAAAATTTTGACAGAAGAGATAAATTTTTATTTCAAACTTGAGGGTTTTGTTTTGATTGATGAAGTGAGGTAAAAGCTACTCAATAACCATTTATAATAAATTCCCAAAGTACCCAAAACACCCCTACACAATTTGGACCTTTTTAATTAAGTCTAACTTAACTTTTAATCGACACGACCAAATAAGTTACAAAGTTGCCCGTCGTGGAGGCACTTCCAAATCCTTGTTGTGGAATTTAGTTTGAGCCAGAGAGGTTCGTGAGAAGCCTACACCGCAAGGAAACTTTTTGCCTTTTGAGTGTAGGTTGCACGATGAACCAGCACCTCCAAAAAGGGGTTGTTTGCTCACCTCCTTGGCAGCCTCTTTGCAAATGCTTGGACCCTCCTCAAGGTCCCTTTGGTTGGCCCTTCGGGAATCGTACCCAGATGTTCTGAACCTAAATTATTAAGAAAATAGGTTCTTCCACTTATTTTAGACTCCGAACGACACACCGAAACAAGGGAAACACACTAGAACACGCTAACACACAAAAGACTAGTTTCATGACATCTTGGTCGTCCTTTGAAGTTTGAATTGGAAACTCTTTAAAACTAACTTCAAAGGCTGAATTTCATTTTTTATCAACTTATTAAATCAAGAAACTCATGTGAAGCTCTAATTAGTCCTAGTTCATTTTGAGGAGGTAACATATTTTCACCTAGAAAGGTAGTATGAGTTAAGAGAGTATGACCAGTAGTAGTAAAACTGCCCAAAGTTATAGGAACGTATGTTCCGGTTAAGTTATTATAGTTATGCACCTAATAAGTTAATAAATCAAGAGTTTTCCATTATTGGTATATGGAGGGATGAGTGTGAAGATCTCATGATAGGAGGTAGAGTAAGAGTTTCAAGTTAGGATGAGTTAGAGTATGCTTTAACTATAAAATTATTTATGATGAGGTTCTACTGTGTTAGTAATGACCAAGTGTAGGTGTTGAATAGAAGATGATATTTTTTTTTCATGAGGTAATAGATCTAAGCCACACTTATGATTTTTAACAGAGAGCCCATAATATTCAAAGTGTTACAAAACTATTTAGGCAATGATGTAGAATGAATGAGTAAATAGTACATAAGTTGTGAAGTGGAATGTGGTAATAATTGGTAAGTATGAACACTAAGAGATAAATATGGAGTACTTGTAAGGAAGTTTTAGTAGGCAAGTGTTGTTTTAACTATTATCAAGTAGTTGTAAATTAGTACAGTAAGCGAGCAATAATATCGATATTTTGGTTTGGGAATAACCATAGAGCTTAAATTTGAGATAAATTTCATGATCAAAATAATGGAAACATGAGTAAGATGATTTTAGTCTTGAGATATGATCTAGTAGACTTGACATATAGTAGGTGAAGAACAGAGATGTTAGTTGCAATAAATATGAGTGGTATAAATATGACACGGTAACTTTTAGATAAGTAAAGTGAAGTGTCACTAAGTTGCAAGGTGTACTGAGATGGCATGTAATCAACTGACTTTCCAATTAAGTTATCACATTTCATGTGTGCTTCAATAATATAACTAAGTTGTCAATGTGGAATAGGCTGATGACATGAACGTTTTCTTCTTATGAGTTAGATTAGATAACATTATAATCCAATGAGAATAGGTTAGGAGAATCATCTCATAAGAAATAGTCTAAATACCTGCTTATGGAGAGTTCAATAGCCACGAGGTAAGTTTTTCCCAAGTATTAGAGAAAGGCGATTTTAGACCAGTTTAGAGATGATGGAATATATCCTTACCTTTGAAGTGTAAGATTAAAATCAAAGGGGAAGGTGATAAGATAATAAACCAAGTCATGTGTTGAGAATTAGATAGTAATATGTTCAAGAAGAGTTAATGTGGCATATCAACCCATTCATATTCTAGTGTATTCCTCAAAGTCCAGTCTTACAAAATCTTATTGATGTTTCTAATATCAGGATTGTGTTCATGACCTATAATCATAAACATTAGATATATTCACATCTATATTCAATTCTAGAATAAGGGGGACGTACTTGAGCTCATTTGTCTTTTACCTTAATGATTTTCAGTGATTTTTTAGTAGTTGAGTGATGCTAGAGGGATAAAGTTAATGTTCTCATCGTGATAGTGATGATTTGGTAATTCCATTTAAGGTTATAAATTTGGAGGAAGAAAAGGAGGAGGTTTTAGTATTAGTAATAGTCAAATGAGATCCCTTACTTGGTTTCGAGTAGTAATGGGGAAATTCTAGTTAGTATGGTAGAGATGATAAGAGAATGAGAACTTCTTAAGAAGTTTGTTAGTAGCAGTCCATGGAGTTGTTCGAGTACTAAGATTGAATGTGGTGGTAGTAAACATTAGGTGGTTATTGATATGTGCCCAAGGTTGGTTGAATGTTGTCGTAAGGGGTAAAATTCTTGGGATTAGATTTTCAATAGAGGTATAGAACCCGAACCTTATGATTTTGGGTTAAGTTTGAATATAGTAAGAGCATACCATTACACTCAGACCTAAGTAAGAATTGTCAGTTATCCTTGTTGGAGTTATGAATTGAAACCTAGGAGGTATGCTAATAAGAAAAAAAGGGAATAGTTGAAGAGTGTTGCTAATCTTAACAACTCACAGTCACATTGGCCTTGTCAAGGTATTCCTATTCTTAGTTCATGCCCAGACATAATAAGATAACTTCAGAGAGAGTGTGACTACGTTCACAACAAAATCATTCTTAACATAGGTGTTGTAATATGTCCCAAACCTTTGTATGAATCGGTTCAACCTATGTTAGTAAGTAAATTCATGAGTTAGAGGAGACAATAAGAGTAACCCCATTACATTCCTAGTCCAACCGACATTCAAGCACGAATGATCTAAATTGGGTGATATTGTAACACCCTAAAAAATTTTATGCTAAGAATAAAACCATTCTTTGTGAGTGAAACATATTTTACCGACAAATTTTAAATTTTCTTAGGTGTTAAGGTCACAAGATGTAGCACCCCGAGCTCCAAAAAGAACTTAAGAGAAATTCATTCGAGTCATCTTTAAATTCTTTTTAGTTTTTTATAAACTTCAAATGACCATAACTTTAAGAACAAAATGAGTTAGGTGTCCCCTAAGGATGAAATCTAAGATACTTGATTCCTCTTTCCAACATCACCGAGTTTGCTAAAATTTGAGTTTGTATGAAGGAGATATATTCGTTTGAGTGCAACCTCTCTAGTTAAGGCTTTTCCATCCAAAGTAATGAGGGGTATTTTGGTGTTTCAATTACCCCCACTTAGTCTAAGCGTGATCTACCCCTTATTAAGGGTGTAAAATGATCAAAATCAGTTTCATTCACCCACAAAACGTTTAGGGCTTTAAAGATAAGATTCAAGAGGAGAAACGAAGAGCGTTCAAGATTCTTGCAAGATTGAGGATTTCACTAAGAATTTAATTCTTTAGAGGTATGAAACTTCTCATAGTGATGTATTTGTTCACCCTTACACAGATCCTGAGGTCATTTTATGAATTTATCCATGAGATTGAGTATATTGAGAATCTTGTTTAGTTATTGAGGTTTTGAGATTCATTCTTTAATAATGGAGTTCTTGAGGTAAGGTTTGTGAATGAGTGTTATTCTTGGTTGTTTTTTGACTAAATTTCGTTGTGATTGTGTTAGGTTTATGTTTCCAAAGGAATTTGAAGGAATTCATTTGAACCTTGATGAGTTAGGGCATGCAATTGAGAAAAATAATTTTCTAAATTTTCTTGGTAAGGGCCTAAGCGGTGCACTACCCCTAGAGCCAAAATTTTTCTATGTAGTTTAGGCCCTTGCGTGATGCGCCAGTTGTGGGACAAGTCCTGCCTTTAATAGTTCAGGCCTTGGACCGAAGCACCACTCAATGCGACAGGGTCGTTAGATCATTTTTCCCATTCATTCTTTGTTCCATATGTGTTCCTTGAATCCTGTATTTGTTACTTCCTTGATATTTAACATTAAAATATTTATGAATCCTTGAAAGACCATACATATCCAAATCATAAATCTTGAATTCACTTCCGAAATTCAAGGTGAAGTTAAGAGGAAAGTTCGAGAAAGTTTTTGACTCAAATTGTGAATTCATTTGAATCAATTATCCATTTGAGATAAGTTTTGAGGAAGTAAGTATGATAATGTGAAGAGTTGTACCCATGAGTTCTGCATTGTCATCTAGAACCTTGAGTCGATTCATTTACGTCCATAATTTTTCATTGACTTTATGAATTGAGTATTATTGAGAGGAATAGTATCTTCGAGTTCTGAATTCCTGAGTATTGAGTTCCTAATACTTTTGAAGCTATATTTATAATTATGGCATTACTAAAATCATTACTATATTTTATTCATGGAGGTCCTAAAATTGAGTCGTTCATGCCTATAATTTTGCGTGAACCCTATGAGTCAAGCATTCTTGAGATAACTAGTATCATTGATTTCAACACCTCGGATTAGAGAAAGGGCCTAGAAGATTTTTTCTAGAACTTCCTAGTTCTATAAATTAGGGCTAACCATGGCCTATACGTTGGACCATGGACTGTAGATGGGTTCATGGATTGTCCACCCAAAGTGATGCCAAGGGCAGGAACCAAGAGCGGACCAACAGATCATCAGTCAGACCACAATACGTGGTTCATGGGTCCGTACGTCAGTCCAAACTCCCTGTATCTATAATGATTATACAGAATGGTCCATCGACCATTCTATCGGTCGTGGGCAGGTAGTCATTTTCAGGGGCAGTTGCGTCTTTTCCTAATTAATAAATTTGTATACTATGTATTTGTACCTGTGTCTAATACCCTTATATAAGTATTTTCAAACCCAAAGTTATTCAATTCTATCCATTTTTCCAAAACTATAAAGTTAGATGAAAAGCCCCTCTCCGATAAATCTCTCTCTAGAAACTTGAAGAAGAAGAAGGATTCATCTAGGGTTTAAAATCAAGGTCTAAATTCCTTCACTGAACATAAGAAATTGTACTTGCAGTATGATAGTTTTCATGAATGGATTCCTTCCATTAATGGATCTCCTAATTTATCCTCTTTTCAAAGGTAGGAATTCCAATTTTCTAGGGTTTTCCTCAACTACTATGAATTCACTTGATTATTGAATATATTATTGAATAATGTTTTGATATGAAGGAGTTGATGAATTAATATGATTTTATGATGTTTCCCAATAAACTGATGTAAATTTTGTGAGCTTATTATGAAATGAGAAGTTTTATAAACTAAAGCATGAAGTGATATAATCACATAAATTTATGATGAAATCCCTCTATGATCCTTGATTTCTAGATGTGGTGATTTAAAGTAAGCTATGAACCTTGAAAGTCAAAGGAATGAGATTATGCATGTTTTTGTGAAACCTATTTAAATGTTTTAAGGATGCTTTGAGAGTACTGTTGTTGTTATGTTGTTGAAAGGACATTACATACACACCTATAACCATGATGTGTAAGGTTCCCTCACATAATAAGGATTCAAGGTTGAAAGGTTTTCTCACCTAATTGAATCAAGACAATGAGCTATCTTAATGACACTCATCTTGGATAGGCAAGATGACATCCCCTTCCATTTATGATAAGAATAAGTAAGAAATTACTCTTTCCGTGGGATTTATGCTAAGAACTGAGTGAATATTGTGTGAGATGGAAACTCTCCTGTTGTAGAGGTTGGATTTCTAGAATCAATCTCTTGATATAGAATCTCTCCGGACTAGAGGACAACTTTCTCGTAGAAAGATCCTTATCCCTCAAACTACTTGCCCATATAGGATTATTAGCTAGTGGATCCAGTTAAGGTAGAAGTTCATGGTCCTTACCATGAAAAGTAGGAATACCCTTTTCGGTATGGGAGTCATTGGGGATCATGTTATACCTCACATGGTCTATATGTCGGTTAAGGCTAATCCCACAAAAATATGAATAAGGAACTACGGTTATTTCAAGAAGTATCACATATGAGTTCAAAGGTTTTAAATATGATGCTAGCTTGCATTGACCATGGTTTTATGACTTATATTTATTAACTATGTTATATCATGTCTACTTTTGTCAATTGTATGCCATGAAATGAGATGTACCTTCTCAGATTTTTAATGTTTTATGCACGACTATCTTACTAGTTACATTGTTTTATACTAACACATACTCTTGCCTAAATTTTTCCTAGGATAATCAGTTTCATGGTTAGAGGTGTACTTGAGATATTTCTAAGATTTAGTGGGTGCTCACGGCTTCGAGGATATATTTTCTTAGTTTCTACTTTGTATTTCACTTTCTGACATGAGTGTATAAGGTAATAAATTTGTGTATAATTCTGTATTGAGGCAGTGACTAAGAGTTCAGGTGATTTGGAAGTGAAACCTCAAGGGACGACTAAGACGTTCGATGACTAAGTCACCTATGTACCTCATATGTGGTTTATGTGTTTATGTGTGATGCATTTGGGTAAAAGGTCATTACATGAGTTATAATAGTGTATATAGGCAGTGTGTCAAGTTTCGTGAAGTTTGGAGGTCAAATGTCCAATAACGTCCATGGAGTTCGAAAGGTTTGCCTTGAAACGACCTTGTGTGTCTATGCATGTTTTGAGTTTTATGTGTTTGTTTTGGATGAAATTCATGTGAGAGGTCCTAAAGTTTTATACTATCATGTTTGGGTTGGAAACGTCTGGGAAAACATCGCCAAGGACCATCCAAGGGTCCTTGAGGAAGGACACTTCATGGGTGCCAAGATTTCCCAAGACAGTCCAAACCATGGAGGTAATCGGCGCTCCGTTGGTGAGGTCTCATTGATGTACACATAGGTGTGGGGAAGTAGAGGCCAAATACCAGCCTCATTACCAGACCACGGACAAGAAGGACGGTCCGTTGGTCAAGTGACGGGTCATCGATGGTCCGTCCGTCGATGGGTCTATCTCTGTGCAGGTTCACTGTAAGTTCAAGGGGTGAATTGGTAAATTCACACCACTTCCAAATAAGAGAAATGGAGGTTCCTAAAAGGGTCTCTCAGGTATTTCAAATATGTTTATAAGCCTAAAACACTTAAAAGATTTCATTCTTTAAAATCAAAACCCAAATTCCCTTAGAAATTCCCTAGAACTCCATTGGAGCCAAAAACTCAAGGAAGGACTAAGGACTTGGATTGGAGAATTGAGTGGAGATTATTCATCAAATTTTGAATAATTATTTTCATTGAGGTATGGTTTTTTATCCTTGATCTATTCATCAAGGAGTCCAATTTTCAAAGATGTTTTCTAAAGTTTTCAAAGATGAATTGTCCAGCTTCATGAACTATGCATGGGTTCTTGCATTAAAGGTTTTAAAGCACTGTATATTGATTGAATTGTTATTAATTTATGATTTTATCTCAATTAACCTATGAACCCATGTAATTGATGAACCCTAATTTTTTTACTAATTTTATGGGTTAAGCTATCTGGACTTAATGTTTATGAATTCTTGTGTAGTTTTATATGAGTTATTGATTGATGTAATAATTGTATTGAATTGATATCTAGGATGTATTATATTTATTAATCTATATTCATTTGACCTAGTTTCATTTTGTATGATAGTTTTTATATTGAATTGATGTTCATGGCCATGGGTAAGGGCCTTACGATATTGAATTGGATGGTTTAGCATTGGATTGAAGTGTTGAGGATAGAGTGGTGGTATCCCTTTATTTTATGTTAATTATACTTCAATAGGGTGTGATTGGTATGGTCAACTTATGGTGGCGGTGTTATGTGCATTACTTGCAATGTATGTGGCCTTGTCGGCTTTACTTTATGTAATATGATGATTATGGCTTTGTCGGCACTTCTTGAAGTATTATGATGATTTGTGTAGTTGATTATGTGAAGTCGGATAATCTCTATCTACATGATAAGTAATGTGAAAGTATATGTGTTCTTCCATTGATGCTAATTAAATGATCATGTTAGACTACGACTATGCCTTTATGTGTATAGTGTTAGGGTTGATGCATGGTTATTCCTACTTGACTATATGAGTCTATGATGGTCATATTGATGATGATATTTTAGGGTATAGGCTGAATTAAACATGATAATGGTTATTTCTATGTGCTTCTAGAATAACATATAGTATGTGTTAAAGTAAAGTATGATTATGTGTATGTCCCTCACTTGATGCAAGTATGAATGTGACTATGAGATGTCTTGACTTAGGATTCTAAAGCCTCTTAGTCTTGTATGTATGAATGACATGAGAACTTAAATAATGTTAGGAGGGCCCTTTATGTGAAACCTTGAACCTAGTGGTAAGGTTATGAATGTTGAAGTCGAAAGTCGTAATGGTATCCTTCAAGTAAAGGAATGATAGACTTAAGGTTGGTTGGATGGAACGGCATCATATAAAACCTTATGAAAGTCATTAGGATCTTCTTGTCGCCATTATAAGGTAGCCCTAGTGGACCTCTTCGGTATGATAAATGTGATTGGGTTATGAACTTTATATCAAACCCTTTTATATGAACCTTAAGTGTAAAGTACTCTAAGATAACAAAGGCTATCACCGAATGAGTATGGAAAGGGAAGTATTTCTATTTAAATAGTGAGACTAGAGTAAAAATCTTGCCCTTCATATTCCTTAACCATGTGCCTACATGAAATGTGTACAAGTTCAACCATTGGCAAGTAGAACACCTTCATCGGAGTAGGTTAGAACTCCGGATTCCATGTCTGGCTATCATGGTCTATGTCGGTTATTTCTTATTCTCATCATATGAGATACCTATTAGCATTAGAGAAGTTCTATGAAGTTTAGATCGTGATATGGGACACTATCTAGACATTGCACAATATGTTTTGAAGGTGTTAGTTAGAGTTCCTAGGTCTTTTCCAAGACCATTACTTGAATGTCCTTATGTGATGAATGAGACTACAATAAACTAATGAATGTAATGACTTAAGTTAAGAAAGTATGTTAAATGAATAAGAACTTATCTAGAGTGGTTAAGGTTTGTCTAGTTAAGGTATGAAGAGGGCATATGAATGGTCACTTTGTATCTTACATAGATAAAAGTTAAGAATGACTCTAGTTAGGGAAGATGTTGATTATGTGGACATGATCTAAGCCTTAGGAAGTCTTTAAGTATTATTTAGGTAGTCTTTAAGAGGTCAATCACGGATGTTATCTTCTTTATTTACTTAAGTAAGTCTTTTGATAGCCTTGGTACGGAAAATGTCATATTATAGATGTTATGTGTTTTGGCTTATTGAGTTTGTATATGTCTCATTTTAAGTAGTCTTGGGGATCATTTAGGCATCCTTAGAGAGGGTGTATGGGCGGGATCTCTTTGTGTTGCTTAAGTGAGTCTTAGGATAGCTTTTAGTGGGATAACTACATGTTAGAAAGTGCCTTAGGTGAAGTTAAGCAACTTCACTGTAACGGTGAAGGAATTCACTGCACAGTGAGTTGAAGTCACTGTAATGTTGCTTCAAAAATGTTATAAATTGATTAAATGTTATCTTATGTGTTTATAATGTGTTAAATGTTGTTCGTATGATTATGTTATGATATTTAAGTCAAAATATACATATTTCTAATAAATATCAATTTTCATGATTTTATGCATAAAGTTAAACTTAGTACAAGTGTTTGCACTAATTCCATACATTTTGTTATCTCTAAATGTGTAGGTGAAAGGTGAGAAGGATCGTGAAGGAGAGCTTGGATTCTAGAGTCATTCAAGCAAAGTTTAAGTATGTCCTCAATTGACTCGAGGTCATATATAGATGTCTGTTATTTCCTTTGAAGTATTGTAACAGATTAAGTATTTCAATATGTTGAAGTATGGGTGGTGTCCCAAGTATTCTTGTTTCTAAGTTTGATGATATTGAGACTTACTATTTCCTATGATTTCTAAAGAAAGATGTTACTAGAGATATTCTAATATTTTGTGAAAAGTTTTAATTCCGCATTACTTTTCATTATGTATATGCGATGAACGATATGGAAAAGGCTTGTGCAAGACCTCCGAGAGGTCGAGTATAACGGTTGCAATCCGAGATTGGCCCTATCTTCTAGGATATGTTTTCGGGATGTGACATTATGAGATCTAAGTGCCTTGTATGGATTCCTTTTGGATTCTATACACGATGTTACATATAGGGTGTACCCTTGGTTCGTGGCATTGAGTCTTTAAGTTTTTGGAGTTATTGAGTTCCGAGTATGAAAACATATATATGGTTATTGAAACCCTCGAGTTGGGTCATTCACGTCCATAATTGGGAATGAACCCTATTTTGAGAAGTCATATGAGAATGAGGAGAGTTGAGACTCATGTTTTCAAAATTAATATAAGGGAACTAAGTATTCCAAGTGTAGATGGTTTACTTTAAATACCGGATGGAACCTTGATTTTTAAATGTCTTTATGAGGAGTTTTTGAGCAGAATCTTATTTAAGAGAACCTTTTGAGTAATAATCTAAAAGTTTGAGGATAAGAAAATGTTTTTAAACATATGAGAATGAGTTATATTTTTGGGAGTAGTATTAAGCATTGATATGGGGACAAGTTCAAACAACTCAAAGTCCTCATAAACCATGTATACCAACATGGTTAAAGGTTCATACTTTTTAGATGATTCTTATTTTCTTTTAATTATAACTTAGTTAATCGTTTTTGTCGAGGATTTATTATATTGCGGCAATGTATATAACAGTTTTGGGAGCATGAGCAAGACGCGGTATCATCACCTTGGTCATAGAGATGGCGGTCGGTTAGAGAATCTCATAAATATGAGTAAAAAGAGTTTATTATTATATTTTATATACATTTTAGTTATTATTTAGTGTTTTAAATGTATCATGTATAGTAAATGTTTTACTGTTACTTTCTTTTTGAGTTGAGTATCCTTGAGTTTGAGTTGAGTATCTTGAGTTTGAGTTGAGAATCATGAGTTGATTATCCTTGAGTTGAGTTCAATATTCTTGAGTGATATTGAGTCAAGACGAGGTAAGTATGTCTTCCCTATTATTGGATCGAGCCTATACTTATGTTGCAGAGTTGCCCTTACATGCTCGTACAACATGCGTTTCCTTGAGGTCATATGATATTCCAGTCAGCTTTGGTGAGCCTTCTTATATTTCAGAGGACTTCACCTTTACCTTACAATTAGTAGCTTTTAGATGTCCTGATTCTTGGATATCCTTGTGTAATAGGAGAGGCTTGATAAAGTGACAGAGTTGAGAAGTTTTCTGTATTTACTTTCTTTTGAATTGTTTTACAAACTCCGAGTATATATGTTGAGTAACATTCAGACTCTTTGAGGTTAAGTTTTTTAGATCAATGAATTTAAATTCAGTTTTAAGCTTATGTATGATTGAGTTAGTCTTTCTCTTGCAGCAAGGATGATGGTTCACTTTGGGACCAACAATATTTCTGGAGTGCCACCCACGTCTAGGGTATAGACTCAGGTCGTGACAAGTTATTAATATCTATTGATTGTAAACTTTATTGGACCATTCAAATTCTAAGTCTCAAACATGAAATAATATGCTAAAAGATAAAATATATGAAAAACATAAGAAATATTTCTAAATTATATCAAAGCAAATACTTTTCTGTATAAAATTCGTTGAATGATATACTAGATTACGATTGCCTATACCTAGTATTTGATGAGGTGTAGTTGATGGTTTATCAACCACTCAATATAAAAATTTCACTATGCGAGTGGGTGAAACCGTCCAAGCATAGCATTCTAGGTTTACCTCTATAACAAATAAGATTAGGTTCTTAGGAGAACTTCTTCACCCAAGTAAACATGTTATGAATATACTAAAAATCCTTTGGAAATCCAGGGAGAGAAACCATTATGCTATCATAAAAGCAAGGGATCTCAAGAAAATTACAATGGATTAGTTTATTGGTAATCTTCAAACTCATGTGTGAGCACGCACAAGATCATCACAAGAGGGATGTGAAGAAAGATAAATCTCTAAGGATTAAAGTCTCAAAGTGATCCCTATGAACATGATGAGGATATGGACAACGTGAATCAGAAATTTCAAAAGATTTTGAAGAAGCACGGTGGATTTATGAAGAAGGCTAACTCCAACAAGTCAGTAATGCAAGTGATTTGTGTCACTAGTTTGGAAAATCAAGGAATTTTATCACAAGCTAGTGTACAATGGATATGCTTAAGTGGGATGTGACAAAAAGAATCAATGAACTAGATGCCAGATAATTTAGAAAGAAGAGTAGTTGTTGACTTTGAAAGTATGATGGAGATGACTTTGAATTAATGGCTAAATCTGAAGATTAGGGTGCTGGTGAAGAGATAACTCTTCTTGATTTTACAAAATATTTGAATGGGTACTTCATTAAACAAAATAGAAGTCTAGTTGGTATTTTGATTGACTCAATCAGTGAGTTTAGCACTGAAAATAATTTTATGACAACACTCTACAGTTTTTTCGAGATGAAATTTTTTTTTACTTGCTCGTATGTCTGAAATGGAGGAAGAAATGACAGTTCTTTAAGCTGAAAATCTTGAATTCAGCGTGAAGTTAAAAGGGGTGCTTTAGGGTAATTGAAAGTTAAAATGTGAGGCTAGTAGTTTGCAGCTTTAACCTGAAAACAGGTGTGTGGTTACAACACTTACACCTCGAGATTTGATCTTGACAACCAAAAAGTACAAGAATATGTATATAGCTAATATGGATACTGCTCATAGTGACATTATCAATGTCATTATTATTTAATGCGAAAAATATTGATATGTGGTGCATAGACTAGGCCATTTAAGTTCTTCTTTTTTGAACAACCTTGTGTCAGAGAACCTGACATGTGGATTTCTAATAATTAAACTTTGAAGATGACAGAGCTTGTGATATATGTTTCAAAGAAAAGAATGCCACGCCCTCTTTAAAACAAAAAAAGAAGGTAAGCATTACAAGTCCACATGAGCTACTCCATATGGATCGTTCTGGTCCCGTAAAAATTTAGAGTGGAGGCTGAAAGAAGTACATCTTGTGACTGCAAATGATTTTTCAAGATTCATAACGACAATATTTCTCAAGTTCAAGGATGAAATCTATTATGTACTCATTCTGATGAAGCTAACCAACAAGATTGCAGATATGAGGTCAGATCATGCATTGAGTTTTAAAATGCCAATGTTGAGAGCTTCTATGTTGAGCATAGAACTCATCATATCTTTTCAGTACCCAAATCTCCTTAAAAAATTGCATAGTAGAATGGAAGAACCAATACTTTGTTTATAATGCTAGGACAATGTTGATAGATTATGACCTTCAAAGAATATCCAAGCAGAAGTTGTAATCACTACATGTAATGAAGATAATGAATATGAGATTATGCTAAGCAAATTGATTTAGCTCAATCTAAGGTCACAAATTCACAAAATAAAGATGCAAGAGTAGATCAAGCTCAATAGTTTAGGAGAAATTTGGGTTGAAAGCACGGGTAATCTCATCTCCCTTTTGGATTCTGGAATGCATACTAGATCCAAAACAATAATTGTAGTTTAATTTTCAACATTCATATCTTCCAATTGAGCCCAACAATGACAAGGATGTCTTGAAGGATGTTAACTAGGTTAACTCTATGCAAGAAGAACTAGATCATTTTGAACAAAGCAAGGTACGTCAGTTGGTTCCTAGACCATCTCCCAGAACTATCTTGAGGATAAGGTGAATGTACAGTACAAACATGATAAACATTGTGCACTTACAAAAAACAAATCGGTACTGGTGGTACATGTATATAACCAAGAGAAATACAATGACTATGATGGGAATTTTACCTATGTGGCATGAAAGGAGGCTATAATTATATTTTATGCATTTGCAACCTCATTGGTTTCAAACTTTATCTAATCATAAGGAGGAATATTGTATCAAGTAACCACTAGGGTTTGAAGATGTTTATCAACCAAAACACGTGCTAAAATTGGACAAAACTCTTGATGAACAGAAATGGGCTCTTAGAGCATCGTGGTAAAAGGTTCTCCAAGTTTTTTTTATCATTGTTTAAAAGATTAAAAAAATGGACACCAATATCTTCTAAATATCACGGGAAAATGATTTTCTCATTTTTCAACTTAATTTCGATAACATTATCTATGACACAATATCCAACCCACTGTGTGGAAAATTTTCTGCACTCCTGATCAATGAGTTTGAAATGAGCATGATCAGATAATTATGTTTCTTCGTGGGGTTACACATCAAACAAATCCCATATGTAACTTCCATATTTTTTGAAAAAAGATATCAAGAAGTTGTTGAAGAAGTTTTATGTGGTTGATCCAAAAGTATTTGACACTCCTTTGGGCACAAACTCATAACTTGATGCAGAAAGACGTGATCCAGATAAGAATGAGACTATGTACATGGGAATAATTATCTATTTACTCTAACTGAATTCCAACATAACCGACATTGTGTTCAATGTTGGAATATTTCCAAGATTCCAAGCTTGTTCACAAGAATCACATTTGGAAGCCACTAAGAGGATCGTGATTTGTTATAGAAAACAGGGGATACAGTCCAAATCTATCCATTAGGAGATTCCATTGATCTAGTTGAGTATTCTTACACAAATTATATAGGGTACCTAGTAGTTGATAGAAAGAGCACCTTATGAAAGGCTCAGTTTTCAGGATCATCACTCATTTCCTAGGGAAAGAAAGTCAATGGATTTTTAAATACCTAAGACAAGGTATGTAGTTGTTGCATCTTATTGTGCATAACTCTTGTGGATTAAGCAATTACTTAATCGCACAATTCCTCACTTATGTGACAACACCAGTGCTCTCAATTTGAAGAAAAATCTAGTGCAACAAAAATCAACAAAGCCTATTCTTATGAGACATCATTTTCAAGGAAAAATTTAGAGAATTGTAACATTTGAATGCAATTTTTCAAAATTAAAGACCCAATTTCAGACAGTTTTTCAAAGGCTCTGAGTAGGGAGAAGTTTGTGAAGAATTGACTGATGTTGGGGATGCTGAAACTTGACAAAGTTGATCCTGACTGATGAGTCAGCCTCTTATTGACTATGTCTAGGTAATATATATCCTTTTAAAAAAAATTTTTTGGTAGTTAAATTTTCATACCTTTTGTAGGTATACACACATGGTGGATGTGCCGAAGGAAAGAGAGGACATGATAGATATGGGTGAATCACATTCATAATTTGGAGAAGGACCTGATTATGTCTCATAGTTTAACGTTCTTGAATCTACATCCAAATTATTTGTGAAAACTATTATATCTTCCACATGTCACTCATCGAGGTTTTTTTAGCATTGTACCATCATCAAAAGAACATATCGTTTCAACTTCTTCTATACTGAGAATTTCCTCCAATCTCTCAAAACTCCAAATTGCTTCCAAAAACACAATTATATAAAAATCAACTCTTTATATTTCTTCTCTTCAAACTTATTGGGAAATTGTCTCAACCTTTATCTCCAATGAAGAAGATGTCAAGCATTGTGAGAAAAGAACATGTTTTATCATCAATTGATAAATTTGAAGAAAATAATCTCCCTAAAACCTCCCACTTCAAGATTTTCTCTAATTGAAGAAGCAAAGATTTCATGATACTGAGGTGATAATTACTCCTAATACAGAACTCAATCCTTAGCCCCATCAAAATTTTATGCCCCTATGTCCTCTCCAACCCTTGAGTTGGCTAAATCTCAAGGTTATCAGCAGATATTTCTACCTACATAGAAGTATAGTCCATGCTTCATCATCAAGAGATTTATTTGTCTCCGTGAAATATGTCAAATTCCCAACCTAGATCTCATCTACTACGTGAGAACAACGTTTTGATGGTGATGAAAGAACTTGATGGTAAAGCATTACTGTTGTATGTAAAGATATGGTGGTACACAGTTTGACCATAATGACGGATGATATTAAACCCCTATTCTCATAAATAGTGGCCATGTCACTCAAACCCCTATGTTAGAGCTAAAACCCTAATTTAACCAGACCATTGGTAAAGGTACCCTTTACTCCCGTTTAAGGAGATTAGAATGGAGATGATTGTCCTTGGTTCTTGTGTATAAGGAGATGACAAGTGGGAATTTTGAAAAAGGGAAATGAAAAAGATACAAAGGAAGCTACACATAGTCCAAAGATCTATCATTCTAGGGACTCCCAGAGGAAATTGATGAGTTGTGCTATGTTCACAAGCATAGTCAAAACAACTAAAAACAAATGAAGAAAAAGTCAATTTTGATTGATGACGATCAAATACCTCCTAAATATAGGGTTAAAGTTTCAAAAGAAAAGTGGGAATGTTAGACTGAGTCAGAGAATGTTTTGGTTGCAGAATAATAGAGAAAGAAACAGCGAATCAATGCAAATCCTACTCAAAAGACAATGCAACACCCCGAAATCTTTTTGAGCTCACACTTGAACCATCCTTCATAGTGAGTAAGATTTTGCAAAAGAATTTAAAATTCATTTAGTTTTAAGGTCAGGTCACTAGATATAGTACCCTGAGGTCTAAAAGAACTAAATTGGAAATAACAAAAATATCATATTTGGAGAGTTAAAATAAGTATGATTTTTTGGTCAACTTTAAACGACCATAATTCCTACCACAGGCTAATTTTGTTGTTCTACAAGACACCTCGGGAAAGATCTTTGAATTACCTTTCCAACTACAACAAGTTTACTAAGTTTCATGTTCGGATGAGTGAGATATGACCTTTTGAACTTAGGTTGTCCAGTTGAAGAAAGTTAGCCGAAAATAGTGAGGGGTATTTTGGTTTTTTTCTTACCCAATCAGATTTAATTCATTTTTAATAATATTTTAGGGGTTTAATACTAGTAGGTTGTTTTTTTATAATCCTAATCTATTCCTAGGATTTTATTTGAGAGTTCAAAACGAGAAAAGAATAGAAAAGAGCAGAAAAAAGGAGAGGATCAAACGTTTGTCAATATTGTTGCGTCTTGTTGTGGTATTTCTCTATTTGTTTAATCCTTAAGAGGTATGTAAGCTTTCATAGTGTTGGGATTGTTCACCCACACACCAAACATGTTATTTTTAGAGTAATTTCACTCTAAAATTGAAGGATTTAAGTTCTTAATAGGTGTTCTTGAAGTTCATTCTAAATCTTATTTTGTTAAGGTTTTGATGATTTCTTGATTGTTTTGAGTGCATTAGTGTTTACTTAGGTTGGGTAATTTAATTGAGTCAAAACATGAAAAAATAAATCGATTAAAAGCGATTTAGGATCAAAAACGAGAGGCAAAATTCATAAAAGTTGGCCTAGAGAAAGATTGGCGCGGCGCGCCCAACATGCACCCAAGGAGCTGAGGTGACGCTGTTGCAGTGCGTCCACATGCTCTCTCTGAAGTTAGAGGCTGGCTCATCGCGCCCAGAACACGCCAGTGTCGCCTGCCCCTACTTCTTTTCCGTCGGTTTTCCCATTTCAGTCCCTTTTAAGTATACCTTTCCTCCCTTTGATTATAATCAGTCTAAACTACTTCAAATACTCTCGAAATCATTCATAACATAATATAAACTTGAATTCATAATTCAAATGCAAGGTAAAGTTAAGAGTTAAGTATTGAGAGTTCTTCTGATCGTCTTGAGAAAGTCTCTTTGAGTCATTTTAGGGAGTCTTCTACAATTTCTAGTAACTTGTGTCAAGACTCGAGCAAGTGAGTCTGAGAAGGAAGAATATGTATTCATGAGTCTACCTTGTCGTCATGATATCCTCCATATCATGAAACATAACTCTTGAATTCATAATTCACATTCAAGAGATATTTAAGAGTTAGTTCAAGAAAGTATTTGATTTCAATTGTGAATTCTTTGAGATCAAATATCGATATGAAATTTGTTTTGTGGAAGTAAGTCAAAGAATAAGAAGAGTCGTATACATGAGTTCCATGTAGTTGTGAAGACCTTCGAGTCGAGTTGTTTCATGCCCATAATTCAGCATGAACTTTGTAAGTTAAGCCTCTTTTAAAGAAGTGGTACCTTCAAGTTCTAAGTCTTTAAGTGTCGAGTTCCTAATCTCTCTTTGATATTCATTCCTAATCATGTGACTTTACATATTACCCATGAAGTTCTTTAGTCGAGTAGTTCATGCCTATAATTCCACATAAACTTTATAAGTCGAGCAGTCTTGATTAGATGGGAGGTATCATTGAGTCCTTGAGTTAAGCAGTTCATGCTCATAATTGTGCATGAACCCTCTAAGTTGAGCAGTCTTAAGCTGAGTAATATCATTGGCTTCTTGAGTTCTTGAGTTCCAAGTATTGAGTTCTATGCATGGTTATTCAAAACCTTTAATTGAGTCATTAATGTCCATAATTCGGCATGAACTCTATTTTAAGAGGTCTTTTTTACAAATTGTTAAAGAACTTGTTTTAAAACTTGTTCTATAGACTCAGCACTCACTTGAGAAAGAATTAAGTGGAAGGTCTGTTCTTCAAAAAATTATATGGGGACTAAGTATTCCAAAAGATATATAAAATGTTCACATTTAAATAAGAACGGAAACTAAGATTTTCTTAAAGCTTTCGGCTAGTTTTCAGAGAAGAGTAATCGCTTTATAATAAAGCAAGAGAGGAAACTGAGATTTCCGAGATAGCCTTTGGGTTAAGTTTTGAACACTAATCTCAAATCACAAAAGAAGTGTGTTTTTAAAACATAAGAGCTAGTATATTTTTAAGTAGCATTGAGCACTGATATGGAGAAAAGCTCATACGACTCACAACCCTTATAAGCCAGGTAGCCATCATGGGTCGAAAAGGGTCATACAGTTTAGATGAATCATTTTAATATAAATTAGTGGATCCGTTAGTAGTTCAGGTCCTATACCTTTGGTCGGGTATATCATGCGCTTGGCTGCGTGAGGTAGATCGTTGTATCATGACTATAGCTGTTATGTGATAGTTTTCGATTAGATAAATTCCCACAAAAGTTATTGTATTTTTATGTACATCAGTTAATTGTATTTTATATACATTTCAGATTTATGTTTTATCCTTGTTTTAAACAAAGACTTGATATACTATTTTTAAACATCTTTTCTTATATTTCACATGTTTTAAACTACTTTATATTGAAATCACTTCAGTTAAGTATCAGTTGTTGAGTACCTTAAGTTGAGTATCTTGAGTTGATATGTTCTTTATTGAATTGAGTAGTATATCTTTGAATTTGGGTATCCAATATTTGAGTTTAGTCTATTATCCTTTAGTACTTCTAAGTTGAGTAGTTTTGAGTATCCTTAGTACTCCTTAATTTGAATAATTTTGAAAAGAGGGAAGTAAGGTTCCATTTTTATCAAGTTCAAGCTTATTTTATACTTTTGAATCCCCCTTACATATCGTACATTCCACGTACTAAGCCAATTGGCTTGAATTTTCTCATGATGCAGATCGAGGTGTTCATGATCATCAACAGGAGCTTCACTAATACATCCGGGAGATCTAGATAGCTATGGTGAGCCTCTTTGCTTCTAGAGGATTCAATTTACTTTTAGTTGTTAAGAGGTCGTGGGTCTTGTCCCGACTTCTATCATTGTCATATAGAGGCTTCATAGATAGACACTAAAGTTCTATAAGTCTTCATTTATTTATGTGAAATGTTTTAAACACTAAAGTTTCCTTTATGGCAAGTTGTATAGATTTTACTATACAGAGCTTTCTTTGGACATAAATTGTAAGTTTTATGAACTTTTATTTCAGGCTTATGTTTTTGCATGCTTAAGTTATTCTTCCAATTTTAGTCAACCGGAATGCGGCTTCACTTGAGGACCAATAATGGTTCTGGAGTGCTGACCACGTTAGGGTGTAGACTCGTGCCGTGACATACCTGGTGTCAGAGCACAGAGTCAAGTGTCCTAGGGTGTTTATGAAGTCGTATTGGTAGGATCTTGTTTATGGTTATAAAGGCCCCACTTCTATAAATGAGGGACTATAGACATTTAATATAAGTTTCCCATCTTTCATACTTTTAATCATGCAATAGATCTATGATAGAGATTTTATCGTACTCGTGCATTATCATATTCATTCGACTACCCATAGTATTCGATGTGGCTGAAAAGTAAAATTTAAAGATCCTTATGGATGAATTTTTCTTAGAAAGAGTCTTGAGAAATTCATGAGATTCTAGAGGGGCTTAAGATAAGCCTATGAGTGAGAAAGTGTTTAGTTTCAGAGTAATGCCTCCATATTGATACGAATCTTGTGTTCAAGTTAAAAGGGAGCCATACTCATTTCATTAAGCCATGTTTGAATTGTGATCCTTATTTGGAAGTATGTGTAGACCTAAGGTAATAGTTTCACCTGAAAAAGTAGCATAGGTTACGAGATCATGAGTTGTGGTAGTGAAAGAACCCAAAGATAGATGAGAGTATCTAGTGTTTTAATGATTTAAGAAAGGGAGATACTGAAATGAATAGTTTTCCCTTATGGGTAGAATAAGAAGTGATGAGTTGTAAAGATTCTACCATAGGAGGTAAATTGTGTTTTATGTAGAAAGAAATTTGTAATGAAATGTCATTCTATGGGTAATGACCATGTGTAAGTGGTGAATATAAGAGAAAGACTATTAATTAGGTGATAGCTCTAAGATAGACTTATAATCCTTAAGCGAAAACCCGAAATATTCAAAGTGTTATTGAACTAATTAGCCATTTAGGCATAGTGAATGAGTGAATACTACTCAAGTTGTGAATGGAAATGTGATATTAAATTGTAGGTATGCAGACTAAGAGATGAATGGCTAGTTTTCATGATTTTAGTCAGAGAATGATTATTAAATTTGCATCTGGTAGTCGTAAGTTAGTATAGTAAGCTAGTAATCATATTGATATTCGGGTTTACTCATAAATATTAAGCTTGAATTCAAGATGATAGTCATGATCAGAAGAATGGAAACATAAGAGTGATGATGTTAGTCTTGAGGTTAGACCTTGTAGACTTGACATAGAGTAGGTGAGAACTTGAGATGTTAACTTCTATGGAAGATGAGTGGTACAAGTGAGAGATACAGACCTTTAGATAAGGCCAGTAAAGTCTAGCTAAATCACAAGAGTAACAAGAGCTTTAGGAGGTGTAACGAGAGGCTATTTAATTAGAAGAGGTTAATAGAAATCACCTTAGCAAGAGGTTTTAGTACCATATATAGAGTGTAGAGTAAAAGAAGATGAAGACCATTTAGAGATGATGGAATAGGTCCATAACTATCAACTGGTAGCTTTAGACCTAAGGACGAAATGGAGAGATGAGAAATCAAGTAAAGTGTTTGAGATTAAGATGGTAATGAATTCCAAAGAGTTTGAGGGATATATTTTTAAAGGTCTTTTTTTTAATGGAGTGACGTTAGAAAGAGGTGGTTGATGTTCTTATCGTCTTAGTGATGATGTGATAATTCTATCTATGGTAATTACTAAGGAGGAATAAGAGGATAAGGTCTTACTATGAGAAATAGTTAAATGAGATCCATTAGATGGATCCAAAAGAGTTGGTTAGTTGGAGTTCAAGGAGTTGTTCGATTACTAATATTGATTAGTGAAGAGTAATAGTTTTGGGATGTGATTTCCTATACAGAGGCATAGAGCCTGAACATAAGTTTTTGGGTTAAGCTTGAATATAATGAGAGCTTTCAATTAGAATCACATCTTAGTAAGGGTAACCTCATCCCATACCCGCAAGCAGTCATTCGAGGATGAATGATCCCAAGGGGAAGATAATGTAACACCCCAAAATTTTTTTGAGCTAAAACTTAAACAATCCTTCCTCGTGAGTAAAATTATTTTAAGGAATTTAAAATTTATTTAGAGTGAAGGTCAGATTACTAGATGAATAAGCTTGAGTTCTAAAAGAACTAAATTGGAAATAATAGAAATCTGAAATTTTGAGAGTTACGCTAAGATGATTTTTGGGTTAACTTCAACAACTATAACTCCGACGAAAAGCTTATGTAGGTGTGCTACAAGATACCTTAGGAAAATTCTTTGAATTATCCTTTCAATGCCACCAATTTTGCTAAGTTTCGAGTTCGTGTGAGTGAGATATGACCTTTTGAAGTTAGGTTGTCTAGTTAAGAAAAGTTGGCCGAAAATAGTGAGAGGTATTTTAGTCTTTTCCTTACCCAATAAGATTTAATTCGTTTTAAGTAATATTTTGGGGATATGATCTTGTTAGATTCAATTTTATAGTACTAATATACGCCTAGGATTTTAGTTGAGAGTTCAATAGGATTTTAGTTGAGAGTTCAAGAAGAGAAAAGAGGATAAAAGAGGAGAGAATCAAGAGTTTGTCGATATTCTTCCTTCTTGTTGCGGAATTTCACATGTGTTTAATACCTAAGAGGTATATAAGCTTCCATACTGTTGGGTTTGTTCACCCACATGCCAAAAATGTTATTTTTAGTATAATTTTACTATCAAAATTTAAAGGATTTAAGTTCATTCTTGAAGTTCATTCTAAATCTTGTTCTGTTGGGGTTATGATGATTTCTTGAGATGAAAGTGGTTGTTTTCAGCGTTTTTTAGTGAATTAGTGTGTATTAGGTTGTGTAATTGAATCTAAGGAAGAATTTAGAAAAGAAATCAATTCAATGCGATTTAGGATTAGAATATTTAGTGTAAGGATTAAATGGTAATCCAACTTATATTTTGAGTTTCCCACTTATAGTAATACTAGTTTTCACAAACGTGTGTTGCACATTTGTCCCTTATGATTACTACAAGATGTTCATATACTTAAAAATTTGAATTTCAGAATAGGAAATATACTTGTATTGCACGCTGCGTAGTATAAATATTTGTAAATGCTTTAAATACAATTACAATATGCATAAATAGTTATTCATAAAATTAAGTAATCGAAAGAGAAGGAGCGTAACACCAAATTAGTTAATCAATTCGAAAATAAAATGAAATAGAGTACACTAAAAACAATAAAATAGACAATGAATTCTAAAAATTGTAATTAACAAAAATTAAAGAGAGAAATAGTTTAGTTTAAAAGAATACGAGAACTTCCTCAATAAGTAACAAAAGTTTAAATAGATCTACCTCTTTTTTATTGCATATGTGATGAACAATTACATCCATCAGCAATCATACATCAACAATTATACATTAGAATAACAAAGTGTATATATTAACAACAAGTGACTATGCTGAGCAATGTAATTACATCGACCACTAATTATTCATCAACAATTACACATCGGAATAGCGAAGTATACGCATTAATATACAGTGATTTTGAAAACAAGTTTATGATATGTATAATTAAAAGTTTGGAATTATAAAAGTCATTAAAAAATTGATGATATACATAACATGAGAATTAGATTGGTTAAAGTTGAGATATGTAATGTTTCTTACTAATATCTAAATACGTGTGTCATATCATTTGATGTATCGTAATTTAAAGATCATTTTTGTTCTTTAATACTAAAGGATATTTCAATTATTAAAGGATATAATTTCATGTCTTTTGTTGTTACAAAAAACTTCATCACCGAAATTCATTTTAAAATTAAAATAAATCAAATATTTCGTTAATTAATTCTACCTAGAATCATAATGGATTAATACCATGTAAGTATTATTTAATATTTTATTAATTTATTTTTTTAATAATATTTAAATTTTGTAAAGGGATAAAATTGTAATTCAACTTTGTAGTAATAAATAATAGTTTCTGGGTTAGCCCTCCACTCATGTACCTATATCAATCAATACACATTTTTTATAAAATATATAAAGATTATTAATAATATTGTTTTATGTTTTAAAATTGAAAAGAGTATACATTCCTTAAAATTATGAATTTTATTTTTTCTTAAGTTCACTAAATGACATGTGTGAACTTTATGTGTCTTGATTTTTTTTTCATTTTTTACATATGAATTTAGATTAACTGAAAAGTTTTTGAATCAATGAGATTTTTCATCCAAATACTTTTTTCTAGATGGAATAAATAAAATAATATGTTCTAAATTTAACCAATAAAAAACATAAAGTTGTAGAATACAATAACATTTAGCAATTGATTTTTTCTTGTTCAACACTTCCTCTTCTTTCCGTTACAAGGGGCATTTATTTACAAATCACACCATGAGTTTACCTTCATTCAAGCAGTAATCCATTTAAAATTCTAAAAAAAAACGCAATATATAATGCAAGCTAATTTTCATAGATTCATTATAAGAAAAAACTGATCATATGAATTATTCAATTATCTTATTCCATAACTTAAAGTGTAGAAGAATTACATAATGTAGTAGTATTATGCATAAACTGACATGTTTCATAAACAAAGACAATAATTCAATCACTACAGAATAATCAACTTGTTATAACAAGCTTAATCTTTAAAAGAAGATTTGTACATAACACATGCAAATGAAAAAAATATTTCTTTTCATTGCCATTATTTAAGAAAAAATAGTCAAATCTCTTCCCATTTTCTCTATTTCCAAAAGTAACCGCCACACATGGGTCTACCATCAACTCCCGACAAACGGAAAATCAAAATCTATCCTCTTTATTCCCACGTTATTGTCCCAGTGAAGTCATCATTTTGTTTGCATCCCTTTTTTATTTAAATAAGGTAAAATATTGTGGTAACTCGAAAAATAATCATTTTTTTTAAAAAATAAAAATTAAAATATTATTAAAGGGGAGTTGCCACATAATTTTAGAAAAAACTATAATATCAATTCATTAATTAATAAAAAAATATCTATGTAACTAATATATTCTTGTTTAAACATTGGGAAAGAGTCTCTAAAAGTTGTGGATCAATATTGTCCAAATCTAAAGATTGTTGTGTTAAAAAATTGTTCACTCATTAGGGATATGAAATTGCAGGTCTCTTTTCTTCATCTCGTCATGTTTTAACAAAAGTAAAGCCCCATTTTAAAAAAATACCATATGAAGAAAAGCGACCCACAATTCCTTAATTCCAATGAGTGTATAATTTTTTAATACGACATGCTTCATATTTGGTCAGTATTGATCCACAACTTCAAGAGACTCAATCAAAATGTGTAGACAAGAATCTATTGGTTTTAAAAATATTTTTAATTAAATAATTATTGAATTGGATCCCTAGTTTTTTCTAAAATATTATTCTTTAATTTTTTTAAAAATATTTACTATTTTTTAGTTACAATGGCATTTCGTCTTATTTGAATAAACCACGGATATAAACTATTGTAGAATAAAATTAATAACTTTGGATTACGTCTCATGAAATCAAGAGCACGAATTTATATAGATAAAAATGGGGGAATATTAAAAAATATATTAAAGTGTTAAATTTATATTTAGAGGTTATGAATTAAAAAAAAAAGAAAGTATAAGAGCTATGGATTTACGTGTAGCAATTGAATAAGTAACTAAATGTCACGACCCAAAACGGGCCGCGACTGGCACCCACACTTACCCTTCTATGTGAGCGAAGCAACCAATCTAATCCCCAACATTTCAACCATAAATAACAAAATATAATGCGGAAGACTTAAAATTCATTAATGAAAATCGATTAAATAACTTATAAAAACTCAATACTATATATTCCCAAAACCTGGAAGTCATCACCACAAGAACATCTATCCTCAAATTACTAATCTAAG
>NC_028643.1:38652169-38662559 GCF_001406875.1 Solanum pennellii | reverse complement strand
ATAAAATAACCCACTTTTTATTTTAAGGTTGTCTCCTTTAACCCCCAAGTAATTGAATTATTAATATTAACCCACTAAATTTATAATTATAGCAGGAATAGTCCAAAACGCCCCTTAAAATATTTAACAGAAATCCGACCAGTCAGGGTCACGCAGCATGTGACGGTCCGTCACAACTGTGACGGTCCGTCCTGCACGTCCGTCACAAAGTTCAGAGAGTTAATTTCTGTGGAAGATGTGTGACGGTCCGTCGTGCTCACGACGGTCCGTCCTGTCATTCCGTTACGAAGTTCAGAGAGTTGATTTCAGTACCCAAATTTCAGAATTCTAAGTGTTTTGGAATGAGACCCCCACGACGGTCCGTCGTGCCCATGACGGTTCGTCGTGGGATCCGTCAACTCAGCCAGTTTTTCCAGAAATAAAATCTGCTGCTCAAAACGACTTACACTAAATAAGATTATGATAGTGAACATTCAATGCAAATTAAAAATATAAAACTATAGATAAAAGAGTAAAATATTAGTGCAAATAATATTTAAGTAAATAGTATTGTAATTTTATTAATAGTGAATAAAATATAATTGCTTCGAAGATTGCAAATATTTTTAGTATTTTCCCAATGCATTAACATACTAATTACTTCAATGAATTCTGTTTGGAATATTAAAAGAAGATGTTTTCATGAGGTTAAATAGTATACTCTACTACATTTATTTATTCAAACTAGAGAAGTGGAAAGATTTAGCATTAGAACTCACCGAATTTAGTCGTAAACTTGTTTCTTTAGGTTAGCCTTTGAATGGTTTCTCTAGCTCAGTTTCTTGATCGGTCTAGTGCGAAATTCATATAGCAAACTTTAGTGGAAAAATAGAACAGAAATTGCAAAATCTAAAATCTAGAAACACCACATGAATAGTCCTATGGAATTTGATACTGAAGTGTACATTTACTTTACAACAGTACAAATGCTAATTGAAACTCCAAAATAAATGAATTATTTTCAACAAGATCAAGAAAATAAAAAAATAATTGCAAAAAATATAAGCATAAAATTTTTCAACTCTTTTTATCATTGAAAGACATATAAAGATCTATAGAGAAATCATAAGAAAACAAAAAGTAGAAAAATAAGATAAAGTATAATTTCTCTTGATAAAAAGAGTGAAGAACTTGGAAATTATCAATAACAATTAAAAAACATTATAAAAAAAATTGTATAACTGGTTTAGAAACCAGAAGAATAAAAAAGAAAAAAAGATAATTTCTCTTACGGAAAAAAGTGAAGAACTAGAAAATAACCAATAAGAATATGAAAAAGATTAGAAGAGAATTTTTTTTTCACTAATGTAGAATGAACAGATGGAATGACTATTTATAACCAAGAAAATGTTTGAGTTTTTGAAAGTTATTTATTAATTATGTGAGAATTTAATTACTTAATCATAGTTTAGTAACTAAATATTTTTTGGCATATAATGAATAAATATTTACACATTACGTACCAGAATAAAATTTATATAATGGTAAGGTAATATAATTATTCTAATAAACAATCTTGGCACACAAATATCATTAGTAAGTAAATAGTAAAGGTAAAACTATAATTGTTCTAGAATAAAATTTTAATAATGGAATATTTACAATGTATATAAAGAACTTTGATGAAAATTTTAAATACGAACTAAGGAGACATACTGAAATCAAAACTTAAAATATGCATTGTATCTTGAATTTTTAATTATTTTGTACAATTCTATATATATATTAAAAAAAGCATAACTATGACAACTCTCTTGGTCGTTTTGTTTTTTACCATGTGGCTTTCCTATATTATCAATTTTATTACCTTTTGTATGATATTTGTGACCTATGGGTATAGTGACAGATTTCTAAGGTGATCAAACGAGTAATAAGCGGGTTTTTAGATTTTGAATTTTGACCAAAATCAACAATTCAAGCCAATAACTCATAATCAAATTTCAATAGTTTTGTTGGATTCGAAAGGTAATGTGTGAATTATTTGGATAGTTGTTTAAGTCCCGAGGCTTTCGAGTGTGATTGAGTCATGGGTTAGATTTTGGAAGTCTGTATTAAACCCTGATGGTAGTATATGATGTGGCAGTATCAAACAGTGTAAATTCCAATATTTTAAAGTCTACTATTACGAAAAAGTGGGATTTCACAACATGGTTGATCTTCTTTCACATTGGTACGCCATTTAACTGTTTACATTACGAAAACCTACAAGTTCCTCTCCTAAACTTTATAGAATCCTGTCACGCTATGTGCTTATATCCTAGACGTGGTCGGCAAACCATGACCATTGTTGGCCTTGAGTGAACCCTTGGCCTAGCTTATTTGACTCAGCGGAAGAATTAGCTCAAGGATAAAATATGACACTTTCTCATAAATACTTAAAAACAACGTCTTGGCCAAATGGCACTTAAGTCTCAAAATATAACATCTGAAATAAAAGAGACTCAACTGATCTAACAGACTAACCGTCTATGAAGCCTATAAAATCTTTGATGAATGTTTGGGCAGACCCCTAAACATTCTGAAATAGAAAGACTGGATAACATAAAAAGGATCATCCGCAATGCAAGGAGACTCACCACTCAATTTGAATGCTCAAAGTGGATCAATGATGTGCTGGATAATGATCCTGGTACATGTGTCTGCATCATAAAACGACGCAGGCCAAGTACCATCACTAAATTGAATGTACGAGTATGCAAATTGTAATGCTAAACAACAACCTCAAGCTTGAACAGAACAAAAAGAAACATACCTTGGCTCTGCTCAACTCATATATACTCAACTCAACATGTATATAAGGCAAAAAAAATACATGCAATATATATAAAGCTTTATAAAACAGTAAAACAACTTAGTTCGTTAAAGAAATGCAATAAAAAACTCAATTTTACTTATGTAGTGAAGTAATATAGTTTATGTAGCAGAATCTTTAACCGACATCCAACACTAGGAGCCGTAGTTGTGATACAACGTCTCTCTCATGCTGGTAGAACTGTTCTATACTTTGCTATCGCATAGAACTCCTTAACTTAGTGGATCCACTAGCTTAACTTATGAGATCGTCTAAAAAGTATGACCCGTTAAAACCCATGATGGCTACATGTTTTACATGGAGACTTAAGTAGATATGAACTCTCATGACCACATCGATGCACAGTACTACTCCCAAAATATAATTTAGCTCATTCTTTTGAAATAGCTTCCTTCATTTGGGTTGAGATAATTTGCTCAGACCTTTTTGCCTTAAAAACCCTCTTAGACGTTCCCTTTTCTTGTTCAAAACTCTGTTGGAAAATCTTAGTTTCCTCTGAACTCATATATGTAAAACATTTATAAACTTTTAGGGAATACTTAGTTTCCTTATAACTGTTGAGAAATGAACTTAAATTTTTACTCTTTGATTAACTAAAACTTGAATCTTAAATCAACTCTTAGGGAATACTTAGATCCTTATATTTCATTTGATGAAAAGACTTCAACTCGTACTCTTCATTTTAATTTGAAATTTATCCTTGAAATGAAGTTAAAACGTTTAATAATTACTCTTGAAAACCTTTTAGAACTTTGCTTGACGAGCTTCTGACTCTTGACTTCTTTGACTTTGATCTTGACTTTCATTGAATGGATTATGGATTCAAGGTTATGATTTGAGTACTTTAGTGATTTCTAGGTGTTTAGAAATCATTTGAGGTAATTAGAATCATCAGAAGATTTTAATGTACCTTTGAAGGAATCACGACGGCTAAAATACGAAATCTAGGCAAAAACGCCGATTTGGGCGCACTTGTGGCGCGCCTCGCCAGCCCCTGTTAACTGAGTCTTGGTTCTGGTGCGCTGGTTGCGAGCCGTACCAGACCTTATTTTACTTCGGCCAACTTTTGGCACATTGTAGGCGCGCGGCGCTTACCACTACCTAGGTGCGTCTAACGAATTTTTTGACTCATTTTCATCTCCTAAACCTAAAAACCTTCCTAGTCCTTTCACCATATGCCTGGACTATGGTTACTGTCATAGCTATCAAATTCAACTCAAAAGTAACCCAGACAAACAAGAATTAAACCAATAGTGGCAGCCAACAATTCAATCATCAAGAATTCAAAAACTTTTCTTTAAGAACTTAACTTCTAACATGGAATAAACTCACAAATTGCTGAATTGAAACAAATTGGTGTGTGGGTGAATTTGCCCACCACTAAACATCCCACATACCTTAATAGGGATCACCCCTTGACGAATTCCACGCCGCGATCTTGGCGTTTTTGATGAATCCTTGAACTTTTCTCCCTTTTTCTTCTACTTTTATCTTTTCTCTCAAACCCTAAGCGTGGATACTTTTATAAAACTGATTTAAGGATTACTTTTGCCCCTAATAAACCTTTAAAACGAATTATGGAATAGTTGGGTGAAATAAAAGGTTTACCCTTTCCAAAATCAGATTGGGACCTTCCTCAATCCAACAGCCCAACTTCTGCTATGCATTTCTCCCTCATATGATATCGAAAATACGCAAACTCACTTGCATTGGAAAATCTCTCCAACCGCTTTCCTACCATATAAAGAACTGACTCTAACTCATCCTGCGCTAGAAGTTTAGAGTGTTTAAAAATGACCAAAACTCACTTTCTTACTTAGCAAATTTTTCATATTTTTCCTGTTGTTTACAAAATTGATTATTTTTAGTTTCTTTAGCTTATTATTGTTATTATTAGTTGGCGAGATGTTACAATATCTCTCCCTTGGGAACATTCATCCTCAAATTGAGATCTCTTTCACTATGATAAGAATAGTAACTTTAAGTTTAACACTCAATCAGTCAAAGCAAGTAACAACATGCTTACTGATAATTTATAAAGTACTTAAAAGAGAATTAGTACCTTGATCCGCATTTTCTCTGTATTCAAAGAGATGTGGATATCTCTTCTTCATATCCTTTTCAGCTTCCCAAGTCGCTTCTTCAATAAATTGGTTCCTCCAAAGGACCTTAACTAATGCAACATCCTTTGTCCTCAACCTGCAAACTTGACGATCCAATATTTGAACTAGAATCTCTTCATAGGATAAGTCGTCCTTAATCCCAACATTATAAGTTGGTACAATCAATGAAGGATCACCCATACACTTCTTCATCATAGAAATATGGAATACCGGGTGAACCGATACTAACTCTTGTAGTAGGTCCAACTCATAAGCTTCATTTCCAACTATATTAGATATTCTATAAGGTCCAATATACCAGGGAACCAAGTTTCCCTTTCTTACCAAACCTCATAATACCCTTCATGGGTGAAACCTTAAAGCAGCTGCACCGATGAAACAAGGGAGTTCTTTCGCAGAGAGAAGGGAAAACAATAATTCAATGAGGTATGAAACCACACAAGAAAGACAAGTTGCAGCGGATCGTAGACCAATGAAACTTAAGTCTCAGCTTACAACCGATTTCAAGGAAGTAAGGGAATCAAGCCGGTGAGACATTTTCGTTTCACCTACGACAAGTCCATTTTGCACTTAAAGTGATCTTAGTTTTCCTGATCGTTTGTAGGATTGACCTGGCGAAAGGTTAATATATACACAATCGTCCACCTCAAACTCTAGCGGCCTTCTCCTAACATCTGTGCATGAATTTTGGCGACTCTGTGCGGTCTTCAACCTTTCTTGAATCACTTTCACTTTTTCCATGGCTTTGTGAACTAGATCTGGTCCTATCAACCCTGCTTCACTAACTTCGAACCACATAATAGGAGATCTGCATCTTCTGAGCTTCGGATGGAGCAATTTATGATCGAATGGTTGCTATTGTTGTAAGAAAACTCAATTAGAGGTATGTGATCATCCCAATTTTCTTTGAAATCAATCACACGGGCCCTCAAAATATATTCTAAGGTCTAGATGGTACGCTCTTCTTGTCCATCTATCTGATGATTAAAAGTAGTGCTTAAGATCACCTTCAAACCTAAACCTTTCTGGAAAGACTTCTAGAACTACATAGTAAATTATGCACCTCTATCTTAAATATTGGAGGCCGGGAATCCATGAAGTCTTACCACTTCTTGAATCTAAAACTTAGCATAATCCTCGGCCGAATGGGTAGTGTTTACCGGCAAAAAGTGGGCTGATTTTATCATTCACTCGACAATTACCCAAATAGAATCATGTTGGCTGCGAGACCTTAGAAAGCCTGTGATGAAGTGCATATTAATTATCTCCCATTTCCATTCCAGAAATTCTATATTATGAGCCAACCCTCCAAGCCTTTTGTTTTCCATTTTCACTTATTGGCAATTCAGGCACTTGGCAATAAACCCAGCAATGTCCTTCTTCATACCTTACCACCAATATACCTCTCGTAAATCGTGGTACATCTTGGTCGAACCCGTATTAATGGAATATCTGGGGCTATGATCCTCCTCCATGACTTTTTGTTGGAGTCCATCCACCTTAACTACACACAATCTACCTTGGTACTTCAACAAACCATCTCCCCATTGTTCAAAAGCCAATACTCTTTGCTTAGGAACATCCACTTTCAAATCAAACAAAATGGGGTCTTGGTATTTCTTTTATTTCACCTCACACACTAGTGATGACTATTCCCCGTTAGTGACCACTATCCCTCCTTCTGTAGAATCCATAAGTCTAACTCCAAAGTGTGCAAGTATGTACATATCTTTAGCTAACCCCCTCTTTTCTTCCTCAACATGGGCGGTACTCCCCATTGATAACCTGCTTTGGGCATGATCAACCATATTGGCCTTATTTGGGTGGTAAAAAATACTCATGTCATAATCTTAGAGTAGTTCTAACCACCTCCTTTGCCTAAGATTGAGCTCCTTCTAGATGAACACATATTGTAGGCTCTTGTGGTCAGTGAATATATCCACATGAATGTCGTAAAAATAATGATGCCATATCTTCAAGGCGAAATCAACAATAGCAAACTTTAAGTTATGGGTTGGGTAGTTCTTCTCTTAAACTTTCAATAGTTTAGAGGCGTAGGCTATGAACTTGACTTTATGCATTAACACACAGCCCAAACCAACTCTTGATTCATCAAAGTACACCACAAAACCTGGAGTACCCTACGATAAGTTCAAAACCGGAGTAGTAGTCAACCTTTTTTTCATATAATGAAAGCTTTTGTCACATTCTTCATACCATTGAAACTTAGATGTCTTCTGAGTCAACTTGGTCAAGGGAGACGAGATAGATGAAAACCCCTCAACAAACCTTCTATAGTAGCCATCCAAACCCAAGAACTCCTAATATCGGTTGGAGGCTTGGATCTAGACCAACTTGGAATACAACTACGTTTCTTTCGAAGTTCTAAGTACTATTCTAAGGTCACAAACATGATCTTCTTCATTCCTTGAATCGATTAGCATGTCATCAATAAAAATGATAATGAACACATCTAAGTAAGGCTTGAAGACTCTGTTCATAATATGCGTGAATGCTGCTGGTGCATTTGTCAACCCAAAAGACAACCAAAAACTGTTAATGCCCATATCTAGTTCTTAAGGTTGTCTTTGGAATTTCACATTCTCTAAATCATAAATAATGATAGCCCGATCTGAGATAAATTTTTGAGAAATAGGTGGCACCCATAAGTTGGTCAAAAAGATCATCTATCCTTGGAAGAGGATACTTACTCTTAATGTTAACCTTATTCAATTGGGACAAGACAGGAGCGCCCCGAGGTGAGACACTTGGTCAAATGAAATCATTATCTAACAGATCATTTATCTGTTCCTTCAAATCTTAACTCTACTGGTGCCATTCTATATGGAGAAATAGATATAGGACGAGTATCTGGAATAATATCTATGCCGAAGTCTATTTCTCTCTCAGGAGGGACTCCGGGTAGATTGACAGGAAATAGTTCTGGAAAATTTTTTACTATAGGAACTGACAGAAGGAAAGGTAACTCAACACTTGAGTCATTACCTCAGACTAAGTGATAGATACACCCCTTTGAAACTAACTTCCTCGCCTTAAGGTAGAAAATAAAACAACCCTTAGGCACTACTGAAAACTACACCACTCTATGACTGGCTCATTAGGAATTTGAAACTTGAAAAGTCGAGTTCTACAATCTATTGATGCATAACAGGCATTGATAGAGCTATTTCATACCTAGATTGACATCAAAATCTACATGTCTAACTCTACTAGACTCTTTCCGCTAGAATAGACTTTCCTACAAGCGTAGAAAAATATAAAGGTTCACAAAGTTTCTCAGGAGTTACAAATTATAAACTTGCTCTTGGGTCTAACAGAACACAAATATCAAAACCAAATACTTTTATTATTCCCGTTACAACATGTGGAGACTTTTCTTGTTCTTGGCGGCTAGTGATTGCATATAGATGGTTTGTCCCTCCACTTGTACTAGAAGTGGATCCTCTATGCACAACTTTGTCTTGTCAACTGATAAAGATTGAGCTCTATTGCCGATTTCCACCACCTTGCTTATTCTTAGGCACTCTCTCATGAAGTGACCCTCTTTAGGACACTTGATGCTACTTGTTTGGCCATCATGACATTTACCGGGTTTGTTTCTACCACACTTAGCACATGCAGGAGCCGAACTTCCTCCTTGTGCCACACTACCTTGGGACTGGGCTGGTATAGACTTGAAGTTCTGAGAATTCTGGCCACTATACTCACCTCTATTTCTGGGCGCAGGTGCACTTGAAGATGATGGTGGAAGCCCCTTCTTTTTCTGAAATTGTGGTTGATTCGAACCACCTTTGTGCTGCCAACACTCATTCCAATCTTGGATTTCTTGTTCTTGTACTTCTCTTTGTCCTCATCTTGTCCTCTTCAACTTGCTGCACATAAACCATCAATTGGGATATGTACATGTCCATGATCAGCATTGTCGCTCTACTCTCTTTGCTAGATGCATTACCCAAACCACCGACAAATAAACTCATTCTGGTCATCATATCTTTAACCGTTTCGGGAGCATAGAGAGATAGTTGGGTGAATTTCTGATCATACTCATGAACACTCAAAGAGTCCTATTTCAGAATAAGGAACACCGATGCATTTTCCTCATTTAGTTCTCGGGGAATGAAACGCCCCAAGAAAGCTTCTTCGAAATAAGCCCAGTTGGGATGTGGTGCATCCTCATCTCTGCCCTCCTTCCACTGGTCAAACTAAGTCCTAGCCACATTCTCAGTTTATATGCAGCTTGCTCAACCCTTTTAATACCGACCACATGCATCACCTCAAAAACCTTCTTCATCTCTTCCACAAAGTTTTACGGATCTTCAGTAGTGCTTGATCCAAAAAAAAAACTTAGGGGATTCATCCTCAAGAATTCTCGAATCCTAGAAGTGTCAGTCCCTTCTTGTCGAGCTCCCCTTTGTTACGCGGATTGGTTAGTTACCGCTAGGTTTACCATTTGGATAGCCTCGCGGAATTCAGCGTTCGTAACCTCCCCTTGAGGTTTTACTTCAAATACATTAGGTACCTTGGCTCCCCTACATTTCTTCTGGCTAGACGACCTCTGACTACTCTTTATGAAGTTATGATGATCTGAAACACGCGCAAGCACGAATTAGAAAGAAAACTTTTAAGATGAACTTTAACGCACAAAAAGCGATATGATAGAAGTGAGAAATTCCTAAATGTTTTAGCCTCCTAATCATAGATGTGGCGCGCTTCACACCGATGACTAAAACTCTACAGACACGGCGTAATTGAATCTCGAGGACTCTTGAACTCTTCGATCTAATACCACGTCTGTCACGCTCCGAGCCTATACCCTGGATGTGGCTGACACCCTATGACCATTGCTTGCCCTGAGCGAACCCTTGGATGGCTTACTTGACTCAGCTGAAGACTTAGCTCAAGGATAAAATTGGACATATTCTCATAAATACTTAAAAATAATCTCTTGTCCAAAATTACATTTAAGTCTCAAATATAACATCTGAAATAAAAGAGACCCTACTGAACTAAGTGGTTAGCCGTCTATGAAGCGTGTAATATAGTTTGATGAATGTTGGGACAGACCCACAACATTCTGAAATAGAAACACTGGAAAACATTAAAAGGATCCCCGTAATGCAAAGAGGCTCACCATTAACTCTGAATACTCACATTGGATCAACGATACACTGGATGTTTATCTTGGTTACCTGCGTCTACATCATAAGACGATGCAGGATAACTAACATCAGTACATTGAATGTACGAGTTGGAATGCTAAACAATAACTTAAAGCTTGTACGGAATAAGAAGAAATTTACCTTGTCTCTGCTCAACTCAACAAGTATATAAGGTAAATAAAATACATGCAATATATATATATATATATATATATATATATATATATATGAAGCTT